>NW_006159580.1:1999686-2000323 GCF_000334495.1 Tupaia belangeri chinensis | reverse complement strand
GCCCACCCGAGCCCCCCCAGGGCCCCCCGAGAGCCCACGAGAGCCCACCCAGAGCCACCCAGAGCCCACGAAAGCCCACCCAGAGCCCACCAAGGGCCCATGAGAGCCCACCGAGAGCCCACCAAGAGCCCACGAGAGCCCACCCAGACTCCACCCAGAGCCCACGAGAGCCCACCCAGAGCCATCCAAAGCCCACCCAGAGCCCACGAAAATCCCACCCAGAGCCCACCGAGAGCCCACCAAGAGCCCACGAGAGCCCACCCAGACTCCACCCAGAGCCCACGAGAGCCCACCCAGAGCCATCCAAAGCCCACCCAGAACCCACCAAGAGCCCATGAGAGCCCACGAGAGCCCACCAAGAGCCCATGAGAGCCCACCGAAGGCGTCTGCTCTTTATTATCACCGCGCACCAGCAGCTCCGAAAGGCGTCCTCCCCGCCCAAACTGGGTCTTCCTGCACAATTCTTCTGGTGGTTTAAGACCTCAACAATTGCTTCAGTTACTTTCAATAATATATGTGTAAGTTTCAAATTAACACGTTTTTATTGCTTGTCCTTTAATAAACAGTGCGCTCTGTCTGGAAGTCAACTGGAAGAAGTCCCAGTTAGCTAGCGGCTCCCAGCTCCCGCCCGGGAGCC
>NW_006159580.1:1974353-1999666 GCF_000334495.1 Tupaia belangeri chinensis | reverse complement strand
CCCGGCGCGGGAGCCCAGCTTGGGATTCCGATGGCTCCCGCCCCCGCAGAGGACGGTGTGTCTGAACCCTGCTGAATCGTGCTGTCACTCACTTAAACCCTGGGTTTGACATCAACATCGACAGCGCGGTTTAATGTGACTGCTGGAGTTTCGACTTACTTGTTTATAACTTTTCAACTGGGAATGCATTTAAAAGCTGCTGCAGTCAATCCTAAAGCACAGATACTGATGGTATGTACTGGAATTTCTGCAATTTATTGTGAAATAGGTTTTTTTTTTTCTGAGTTTATTATTATTTTAGTTTTGCTATAGGGCACGTGCACTCGCCAGAAAGACAGAGAGAGACAGAGAGACAGAAAGCGAGAAGTCACTCCCCAGAGGGGATGGTCACGCCGCAATCCCTTCTTCTCCATTCTCCTCTCGGGATCTTGGGCACGCACACACACCTGGCGTGAGTTTAAGCCACCGGGTCCGGGACACGAACCGCGGTCGGCTACATGGGAGTCCAGCGACATAGCAATTACACTAACTGCTGGTCTCATGAGTTTATTATTATTTAAGGCTTTTCCTGAGCATAAAATATTTCCAAGTAAAAATTAATTTTAAAAATACCTTTGAGGGACCGACAGGTTTTGTGATGGGTAAGGCGCTAGACTTCCACATGGTCAACCATGGTTCAAGTCCTGGACCTGGAAGCTTGCTTTCTCAGTTTCCCTCTATCTCTCTCCCAAGTTAAAAAATAGTAATAAATAAATAATTCTTTATAAAAAATTCTTTGATCAGTTATGACAGATAGATGGGGCTGGCAGGGGGCATGGTGGTTAATGGTGCTGGACTTAACCACATGTCTGACCACAGCTCGAGTCCTGAACCTGGCGGCTGGTTTTCTTATTTTCTCTTTTCTCTCTCACTCTGTCCTTCTCTAGTCAAATTAAAATAAATAAGATTTTTTTAAAAAAATAAGAGATTGACTGGGCCAGCAGGTGGCACGGTGGGTAAGGCACTGGATTCCTACGTGGCCAACTGTGGTTTGAGTTCCAGGTCCAGTGGCTTCAAAATCACACCAGTCACATGTGCACGTGTGCCCAAACTCCCAAGAAGAGAATGGAGGAGGAGGGACTACGACATGGCCATCCCCCTAGGGAGTGATTTCTCATTTGTCTCTCTGGCAAGCACACAAGCCCTATGGCAAAAATAAATAAATAAATAAATAAATAAATAAAAATAAAGATAGATTGATAAATCTGCTTACCCTATCTCTAGAACACAACTATACAAAAATCTATTTTGGGGGGACCAGCAGTTGGTGTAATGGCTACATCACTGGACTCCCATGTAGTCAACCGCGGTTCGAGTCCTGGATCGGGTGGCTTAAACTCACGCAGGGCACATGTGCGTGCACATGCACGATCCTGAGAGGAGAATGGAGGAGAAATCACTCGTGAGTTCTCGCTTTCTGTCTCTCTGGTGAGCACACATGCCCTACAGCAAAAAACCTCTCAAAAAAAAAATCCATTTCTTTTCAATTTACCAAAGTGCATGTGTGAGCACCACAGAGAGACAGAGACAGACAGAGAGGGGAGGAAGAAAGCTCCCACGGCAGGGCTGATGTGTTGCAATCCTTTCTCTCCCATCTCCGCGTTCTCTCAGGAATTGGGGGATACAACGCATGTGCCTGGCACTGGGCCCAGGACTCGAACCACACACAGCCCTGTGGGACCCATCCCCCTTAATCAGCAGGCCACAAGCTAGTCCCATTTTTTTGTTTGTTTTAGGTCTTTGCCATAGGGCGCATGCGCTCACCAGAAAGAAACGAGAAATCACCCCGCCTGGGGAGTGGCCACCTGCGATCCCTTCTCCGTGTTCCTCTCAGGATCCTGGGCACACACATGTGCCTGGCGTGCGTTTCAAGCCACCTGGCTCGGGACTGGAACCACGGTCAGTTATGTTGGAACCCAGTTGCCTTAGCCACAATGCCACCTGCTGGCCCCAGACCAGCTCCAATTTTGATAAAGTCATCGACAGGTTTCTGGAAAAAGAAATGTAATCCACTGTAATGTTCTATACGTGATTCAATGTCATATAAACAAGATTATGATGATAATAAATAAATTTAAAAAGAAAAAAAGTGGGAACCAGCAGTTAGCGTAATGGCTGTCACTGGACTCCCACGTAGTCAACCGCGATTTGCGTCCCGGACCCGGTGGCTTAGAACTCACGCCTGGTGCGTGTGCATGCGTGCCCAAGATCCCGAGAGGAGAATGGAGGAGAAGGGATTGTGGCGTGGCCATCCCCCCTGGGGGGTGATTTCTCACTTTCTGTCTCTCTGTCTCTGTCTGTCGGGCAAGTGCGCGCGCCCTATAGTGAAAATCTCTTCCAAAAAAAAAAAAAAAGTAATTGACAGGTTTGTAGAAGTCTGGAAAACAAGTGTAATGTTATTACTCATTACTACAATAGATGTAAATATATCTTTTGTCCATTTTGTCAAAAAAAATGCATGAATGTAATTGAAATGTATTAACCTAGTACTTCTTTTTCTTTTTCTGTTTAATCATATTTGCTTTATTTTTTTTTTTACTAGGATGATCATACACGTGAAAAACAGTAAAAGAAACGTGTCCTGCATTGTTATTCTCTACATCATGGTTCTCGCTGAAGTCATGTTGTATGGAGAAGTGTCGGGTAGGTGGTCCGCCCTGGGTGTCGGGTCCTCTGGGAGTTCCAAGGCCTCCTCCAGGGCCAGCACCCCAGGGGAGTCCTGCAGGGTGCGCAGAGGGAGGGAGATGCTCTAGGAGTGGGGGAGGCTACATGCAAGGCCCCCAGTCAAGGCTGACGTTGGTGTGGCGGGGAGGACCAGCAGGGGCCATGTGATTCAGGCAGGATTTGGTTGGGTTGTGAGAAAACCCGAAGTGTGTGACTTAAACTAGATGGCGTAGTTTGGAGGAGAAAGGATTGCGGCATGGTCATCCTCCCTGAGGGGTGATTTCTCGCTTTCTATCTCTCTGTCTCTGTCTGGCGAGCGCACACAGAAAAAAAAAAAAAAAAAAAAAAAGTATCTCTCCAGGAGAGAAAGAGGGGAGCGCCCTAACAGGGCCCCACACGCAGTCCACGAAGTCCACGTCCCATCTCAGCCAGCGTGGTGATGGCCTCAGCGCCGCACCGGCTGAGCTCGGGGGTGGGTTGCGGGGGGAAGGGAGGTGGGGACAGGTGAGCCACAGCGCCACCACCTGGCCAGTGGTCATCTCCGCATCTGGTCAGCCAGAACGAGGAAGAGGCAAAGAAGCCACCCCATCTCCAAGCAGGAGTGACTGGCTGCTGCCTGCGGCCCACCTGCCAGGATGTAGTCACGTGGCCCAGCTAGCTACCAGGGAGGCTGGGAAATGGGGGTTCTCTTTCTAAAGAAGGAAAGAATGGGTAACAGGGAGGGCCAACTGTCCTGCTATGCCATGGAAAGAATTTTGGTCTTTATCCTAAAGGTAATGGGGAGCCGTTGAAGATTTTGTTTGTTTGCTTGCTTCTTGCTATAGAGCATGTGCACTTTCTGGAGAGAGACATGGAGAGACAGAGAGACAGAGACAGAGAGACAGAGACAAAGTGAGAAAGCATCCCCGGGAGGGACAGTCATGCTACAATTCTTTTTTAAAAAAGAATTCTCTATTTTAATTTTTTATTTATTCATTCATTTATTTTAATTCAACCAGAGAGAGACACAGAAAGAGAGAGAGGGAAAGTGAGAAAGCAAGCCACCAGGTCCGAGACTCAAACCGTGGTCAGCCATGTGGGAGTGTCCAGTGTCTACCCACCACGCCACCTGCTGGTCCCACCATGCCACAGTTCTCATCTCCATTCTCCTCTCGGGATTTTGGGCACACACACACACGCACACACACGCACCTGGCATGTGTTTTAAGGCATTTGGTCCAGGAGTTGAACTGTACAAGTGGCCATGCGGGAATCCAGCACCTTAACCACCATGCCATTGGCTGGACCACCCCCGAAGATTTTAAGAACAAGAACAGAGTGATCGTACTTGCTTTTTTAATTTTTAAGAGTTATTTTATTCATCATCATTATTATTACTTTTTATAAAAAAAAGTTTTTGGAGAGGTTTTTGCTATAGGATGCATGTGCTTGCCAGAAAGACAGAGACAGAAAGCGAGAAATCACCCCCCGGGGGGATGGCCATGCCACAATCCCTTCTCCTCCATTCTCCTCTCGGGATCTTGGGCACGCATGCACACGCACCCGGCGTGAGTTTAAGCCACCGGGTCCAGGACTCGAACTGTCATCAACTACATGAGAGTACAGCAACATAGCCATTATGCCAACTGCTGGTCCCATTACTTTTTAATTAGACCCGAGAGAGAGAAAGAGGGAAAGTGAGAAAGCAAGCCACCAGGTCCAGGACTCAAACCGTGGTCAGCCATGTGGGAGCCCAGTGCCTTAACCACCAGCCAGCCCCTGGTACTTGCTTTTTAAGACAGTAAGAACAGATGGAACCAGGGTGGCTTTAGGGAGGCAGGTTAGGAGGCTACAGCAAAGAGGCCGTGCAGAGGGACACTGGCTGTGGAGGGAAGGTGGGGACAGGGGGCGGAGATGCTGAGACTGCCAGCCAGAAGCTGGAAGCAGGAACTGAGGGACAAGGATGAGAGAGTTTAAGCCAGGTTGGGGTGGTGTCTTGTGCTGGTTTTGAACTCATGGTGTCAAGCTGCTGGTACAACACCCAAATGGGGATGTCAAAGTCCAGAGCACAAAGGGAGGCAGAGTGGCAGGCTGGGCTCACGGCCACAAGGCAGGGATGAGAAACGGAGCCAGAGCCAGCAAATACCGCGGGGAGGAGGCTGAGCCTGGGGTGCTCCAGCGTGTGAGGCTGGAAAAGGAAGGAGGAGAAGGAGAGGCCGGAGATCCAAACAGCAGGAGAGCGTGGACTCGTGGAAGCCAGTGGAAAGAAGAAGGGGCACCCCTTCAGGTCGGGTTGGTGCAGGCTTCCCCTGCCCACGGCCCACCTCAAACCTGCCCTGATGCAGAAGCAGGAAACGGTGGCACACACCTGAACTCAAGAGTCAAAAGACCTGGGTTCTAGGCCTGCCCCTCCACACCCACGTGTCCTCTCTGGAACTCAGGTCCCCTCTATGGATTGGGGACCCGGCAGCACCTCTGCCGTGGCAGACAGTTGTGTCTCCAACACCATTCCTCCTGACTCCCTCACAGAACCCTGCATCTATGGGGGTGAGCCTGGCAGAGAAATAAAAATCGGAGGCCAGCAAGTGGTGTGGTGGTTAAGACTCTGGACTCCCACTTGGCTGTCCCTAGTTCAAGTCAAGGACCTGGTGACTGGGAAGTCATGCTGGGCACGAGGAAGAAAGGAGGAAAACAGAGGAGCCGGGATTGCGGTGTGGCCATCCCCCAGGGTAGGGGTGGGGGGTGGACGGTGATGTCTCACTTTCCCTCTCTGGTGAGCACGCGCACCCTGGTGGAAAAAAAACTTTAAAAAATGAAAAAAGAAATGGACATTTTGGCTGAGCACATGATTGTCCTGCTAAAGACTACATCTCCCAGCCTCCCTTGCAGTGAGGCCTGGTCATGTGACTGTAGTGGTGTTAAGGACAGGAAGCTTGAGCTTAGGGAACCTGACCGTGTGTAATGAGGCCTAAGCAAACCTGTCCCCCGACCTGAGGACACCACCGCCTTCCAAGGCTGTAAGCTGTCCACACCCTGACAAGCCCGTGGTGAATAGAGCCTGCTGTGTGGCATAGTGGTTAAGACAGCCAGATCCCTCGTGGGCCTGCACCTGGTGGCTTGGAAATTATGCCGGAGCTGGCAGGTGGCATGCTGGTTAATTTAAGGTGCTGGATTCCCACATGGCCAACTGTGGTTCAAGTCCCAGACCCAGTGGCTTGAAAATCACAAATAGGGACCAGCTGATGGACTAATGGTTACCTCACTGGACTCCCACATAGTGGACCACGGTTCAAGTCCCGGACCTGGCAACTTAAAACATGCTGGGCACATGTGTGCACATGCCCAAAATCCCAAGAGGAGAATGGAGAAGAAGGGATTGTGGCATGGCCATCCCTCCTGGAGGGTAATTTCTTGCTTTCTGTCTCTCTGGTGAGCACATGTGCCCTATAGCAAAAATCTCTCAAAAAAAAAAAAAAAGATAAATAAATACAACAAATAAGTAGATAAATAGTATTTTTTTAAAAAGACAAGGAGGGCCAGCAGGTGGCATGATCATTATAGGTGCTGGACTCCCACATGGCTTACTGTGGTTCAAGTCCTGGACCTGGCAGCTTGCTTTCTTGTTTTCTCTCTCTTCCTCTGTCCTTCTCTGGTCAAATTAAAAATTAATAAATAAATAAAGTTAAATACAATATTCTTTTTAAATAAAAAATAGGCAAGAAAAAGAAAAATATGCCAGATACATGTGCATGCATGTCCCAGCTCCTGACAGAATGAGAAAATGGAGAAGCAATTGCAGCATGACCGTGCCCCGGGGGTGCTTTCTCCTCCTCCCTTTCTCTATGTCTCTGTCTCTGTCTCTGTCTCTGCTGCCAAACATGTACACCCTTTGGCAAATTTTTTTCAGAGGTTTTTCTCACAGGGCATATGTGCTCTCCAGAGAGAGACAGAGACAGTGAGAGGGAAAGTAGGAAATCATCCCCTGGGGGGGTGGTCACACCACAATCCCTTCTCCTCCATTCTCCTCCTGGGATCTTGGGCATGCACGCACACACACCCGGTGTGATTTCCAAGCTACCGGGTCCGGGACGCGAATAGCAGTCAGCCATGTAGGAGTCCAGTGATGTAATGTAACCACTTGCTGGCCTGGCAAAACAAAAACTTTATTTATTTATTTTATTTTAAGAGAGATTTTGTTGCTATAGGGCATGTGTGCTCACCAGGGACAGACAGAAAGCGAGAAATCTCCCCCCAGGGGGGATGACCACTGCAATTCCTTCTCCATTCTCCTCTCGGGATCTTGGGCACGCACACACATATGCCTGGTGAGCGCACATGCCCTATAGCAAAAATACTAATACTACTACTAATACTAATAACAAATAGAATTAAATAAATAAATAACTCTTACAAAAAAGAAAAATATTTTGAGCAAAGGACAATCAGTGCCTCTGCTTACGAGATGTACAGAAATATAAGAGCCGTGGAGAGCTGCCTCTCAGCATTGTATTAACATTGGGTACAGGGGCCAGCAGTTCGCGTAATGGCTATGTCGCTGGACTCCCACGTAGTCAGCCACGGTTCAAGTCCCGGACCCGGCGGCTTAAACTCACGCTGGGCTCTTGCGCATGCGTGCCCAAGATCCCGAGAGGAGAATGGAGGAGAAGGGATTGCGGCGTGGCCATTCCCCCTGGGGGGTGATTTCTCACTTTCTGTCTCTCTGTCTCTCTCTGTCTTTCTGGTGAGCTCACGCGCCCGATAGCGAAACCCTCTCAAAAAAAAAAAAATTGGGTACGAGTGAACGACAGTGTGATTACAGTCCCTGGAACATGAGGACAATTCACTGACAGCCTCTGGGAAAACCCCCTTCTTCCCGTCTGCGTTGTCGTATCTAGACATAATGCTCAGTGACAGGCAGCCGTCTTGTGACCATGAGGGAAAACACAGCCAATACCTTGGCAATGGCAAAGATGAAGTTTGAAAACCTTAGTCCTCGATGACACTGCTGCGTCACTGTTAACTGGAACCACCTCCCCTCTGGCCACCTTGTTACCAAAAAGCTAAAGCCATTCGGGTCAGGATATTGGGGCACAGGCAGCCTGAGTGGTCCCCCCAGTACAGACACGTGTGAGACCACCTGATGCACAAGTCCCAGGTGTGAAGTCTCCCCCACGACAGAGCCGGCCCTACCCGGGGGATGTGGCGATGCAGCTCAGGCCTAACGAGAGTAGTGCCCCGCCCGTCTGGATCAACTGACTAGGTGTGAAGTCTCCCCCACGACAGAGCCGGCCCTACCCGGGGGATGTGGCGATGCAGCTCAGGCCTAACCACGAGAGTAGTGCCCCGCCCGTCTGGACCAACTGACTTCTCGGGCCCTGCCAGCTCGCTCGGGGCAGCTGCACCACCTCGCCATGCTCCTCCACAGCACAGCAGCTCCTCCGGTCTACGGAGACGGCTCAGGGAGAGCCCCTGCATTTCCACGGGGGCAGGATGGGGAGAAGGAGGCAGGGAGGGTCCCCCTGCTCTGAGCAGGAGCTCCCTGGGCCTCGCGTGCATTACCATGGGAAGCCCCAGCGGAGGACAGCCTGGGCCCTGGAGAGAGGGAGGCTGCAGAGCCCAAGGCGGGAGGGCGAGTGGGACTTTGCAGGGCGCTGGGAGGGGAATCTAAACCACACCACGTGGGGAGGAGGCGTAGGCGGTCTGAGCTGAGGACCCTGAAGAGCAGAGCCTGGTGACAAGCGTGGCAGATTCGCAGTGTGGCTCAGGGCTGTGGGTGACAGATGGTTTGTCGGTTCAGTTCATCAGGACTCACGGGCCGTTCCTTGCCCTCCCACGGAACACGCGGGCGCAGGTCGCCTGAGAGCTTTCTGGAGCTGCCGGCTTTGAAGCTGAACCCGCTTCTGATGGGGCCCAGGCCTCGAGCAAGCTCAGAGAGTCTGTGACTCCTCAGGCCTTAGGTCTCCTCCTCCGGGCGCAGTTCGGAACTCGTGTGACTGTGGAGCAGTGTGGGGATGAAAGCCGGGCTCCCACAGCTGCTGGCTGTCCGTCCTGGCACAGGTGAGCGGGGAGGGACACCTTTCTCCCTTAAGCTTGCCTCCTCTAAGCAGCCTTCTGGAGCTCGCTCGCCCAGTACCCCCAACCCAGAAGGGGTCACAGCTCCCCACGCCACCCCCACTTCTCCCTGCTCTTCATCTCAGCAGCGTTACCCTCCTGCCCTGGCCCCCACAGGCCAGGCCACGCTGAAACTGTACTTGTGTGGTTCCCACCCACCCCCGGGCTGTGATCCACTGGACGACATGGCCTGAGAGGCGCTGGCAGCGAGGCCTCATCTGAAGAGCCAGCCGGGAAAGGCTGGGGGGAGGTGAACAGGAGGAAGGGCTGGGCGTGGGGCGGGGCGGGCAGCCAGGTGGAGGGATGGGGCGCAGAGACCCGGGGTGCGCAGGAAGACAGTGCCCAAGGCGGGTGTGAAGCTCAGGGGGCTGCCCGAGATGGAGGACACCTGCTGGCCCTGGCACGGCAGGCAGGAGGGCCATTGGCCAGTTCTGGGCTGGAAAACCAACACGGCAGGCAGGAGGGCCATTGGCCAGTTCTGAGCAGAGAAACCAATCCTGGAGAGCTGAGCAGTGACGGGGTGCCAGTCCAGAACTTTACATGATGTCTCTATTTAATTTTATTTAATCATATTTTTTATTATGCCAGAGAGTACATGCCCTCACCACAGAGAGACAGAGACAGAGAGAAAGCGCCCCCATGGGGCGTGGCCATGCTGCAATCCCTTCTCTATTTTTGCATCACGTCGCGATTTTGAACACACATGCATGTGTGCTTGGCATGATTTTTTCTTTTTTTTAAGAGAGATTTTTACTATATGGCACATGCACATGCCAGAGACACAAAAAGAGACAGAGAGAGAAAATGAAAAATCACCCCGCTGCCCCGAGAGGATGGCCACACCACAGTCTCCTTCTTCATTCTCCTCTCAGGATTTTGGGTGCAGACACACACGCTCCTGGTATGAGTTTTAAGCTGCCAGGTCCAGGACTTGAACTGTGGTTGACTACATGGAAGTCTAGCAACATAATAACTACGCCACCTGCTAGTCCCTGCCGGGCATGTTTTTCAAGTCGTCATGGTTCAGAATGGAACCACGTGGTTGGCTACGTGGGATCTGGCTCCCCTAACCACAAGTTCACAGGGCCGGCCCCTTTCGTCTTTGTTAAAGAAGTTTCTATTGGGCCCAGGGTTTAAACGAGGGTTAAAATGTACCATGTGCTCCATTGAAAATACAGAGGTTGGGGCCAGCAGAGGCGTAGCCGTTACATCGCTGGGCTCCCACGTGGCCAGCCATGGCTGGAGTCCCGGGTGCAGCGCAGAGGTTGAGTAGCCGGGAGGAAAGGGAGCCCAGGCCCGGCAGGCCGCCAGCAGTCCACACTCAGTAATGGGCTTTATTATTACTTCCGTCTGCTTACTCTGGGTGACCAATTTAAAAAGCTGAGGCCCAAGACCAGCAGGTGGCATGGTGGTTAAGCCGCTGGACACTTACATGGCCAACCACGGTTCGAGTCCCAGACCTGGTGGCTCGCTTTCTCACTTTCTCTCCCTCTCTCTTTCTCTCTCTCTGTCTCTCTCTGGTTAAATCAAAATAAATGAGTGAATAAATCAAATTTAAATAAAAAGCCGAGGCCCAGGGCCAGCCCCATAGCCCGATAGTTAAGGGAGCTGGATAGCACATGGCCAACTGTGCAGTTCGAATCCTGGACTCGGCATCTTGAGAGCTGTGCCGGGTGGACACGTGTGCCCCAGTCCTGACAGGATGGAGAAATGGAAGCGGGACTGTGGTGTGACCACATTCCGTGGGGGCTGCTTTCCCTCGCTCTCTGGAAAGCGCATGCATCCTCTAGAAAACTTCGAAGGGAAAAAGCTGAGGCCCAGAGAGGGGCCACAGGGGTGGCTGTGTCAGAGGTGGACCCCGCCCACTGCAGTTGCTCCCCCTCTGGCCTCAGCTTCCGCGGAAGGTAACTTATCACCAGGGAGATGAAATACTCAGACCTACGAAGAAAGAACATTCCAGTTTTCACCTAAGTTACAGAAGAAATTGAAAACAAACATCGGTAGTTATATCTTCTCAAACAAGGTGACCCTCTGTTTCAAGGAGGCAAACTCCTGGTCCAACACCTGCAATCAGGAAAAATATTACATTTCACTGTCTCTTCACCTCGGGTTCTGTGCCCTGAACCTGAGGGACAGAGGCCTCTTTCTCCTTTAAACAAACTTTTTTTTTTTTTGGAGAGGTTTTCGCTATAGGGCGCGTGCGCTCGCCAGACAGACAGAGAAACAGAAAGCGAGAAATCACCCCCCAGGGGGGATGGTCACGCCGCAATCCCTTCTCCTCCGTTCTCCTCTCGGGATCTTGGGCACGCACGCACACGCGCCCAGCGTGAGTTTTAAGCCACCGGGTCCGGGACACGAACCGCGGTCAACTACGTGGGAGTCCAGCGACATAGCCATTACGCTAACTGCTGGTCCCCTCCTTTAAACAAACTTTTACTCTTAGTTCATGTCAGTAATGAGAAGCAAAGATGAGATATGTTTGTGCTGCTTAGCTTTATTTATTAATAACGTTACTTTTTTTTTTTTAGTTTTGTCATAGGGTACATGTGCTCACAAGAGAGAAACAGAGCGAGGCAGTGAGAAGGACAGTGAGAAATCACGCCCCAGGGAGAATGGCCAAGCTGCAATCCTTTCTCTTCCATTCTCCTCCTAGGATACTGGACATGCGTGCACACGTGCCAGGCATAATTTCCAAGCTCCAGGTCTAGGACTTGAACTACTCAGCCATGTGGGAATCCAGTGCGTTAGCCACCATACCACCTGCTGACCCCTAGTATTACTTCTTTATTTAAAAAAAGAATTATTTATTTATTTAATTCCATTTGCTTTTACTATTAATTTGACCAGACAGACAGAGAGAGAAAGGGAAAGTGAGAAAGGAAACTGCCAGATCCGGAACTCGAACCACGGTCAGCCATATGGGCATCCAGCACCTTTAACCGCCGAGCTTCCTGCCAGCCTCCCAGTATTACTTTTTTAAGTTGACAAGTAAAAAATTGTATAGAAGAGCTGCTTAGGCTCTTCTACTATAAAAGAGCACGCGTGTTCACACGTGCACAGGAGAGAGGGGTAGCCTCGACAGGCTGCCATCCCACGACAGTCCGCTTCCCCCAGCCCTCCAGCTCATCAGGACTTGGGGCCCATGAGCACACGGATGCTCCGGGTCAGCCCCAGAACCGGAACCTGTGGACTACCACGCAGCTCCAGCACCACGTCAGCTTGCTGTGGGCTGCGCCACCAGGCTGGGCCCGCTGCTTAGTTCCTGAGCGATGACTGAGGGGCCAGCCGGCGGCATGGAGGCTAAGGGCTGGATCCCACATGCCCAACTCTCCAGTTGGCGTTCCAGATCCGAGGGCTTGAAACACACTGGCATGTATCCGTGCACCCAAGATCCTGAGAGGAGAATAGAGGAGAAGGGATTGCGGCGTGGCCATCCCCCCCAGGGGATGGCTTCTCACTTTGCCCTTATCTCTCTCTCTCCGGTGAGTGTGTGTAACCTTTGGCCAAAAATCCAAAAAAATAAAAAAATAAAAAATAAAAGACATAATATGAATTGAACCTAAATTAAAGATTTAGTTCTTTTTTTTTTTCCCTCCTGGAGAGGTTTTTGCTATAGGGCACATGCGCTCACCAGAAAGAGAGAGACAGGGAGATAGAAAGTGAGAAATCACCCCCCAGGGAGGATGGCCACGCCACAATCCCTTCTCCTCCGTTCTCCTCTCGGGATCTTGGGCACGCACGCACATGCACCCAGCGTGAGTTTTAAGCCACCGGGTCCGGGACTTGAACCGCAGTCAGATACATGGGAATTCAGCGACATAGCCATTATGCTAACTGCTGGTCCTGATTTGGTTCTTTGTTTGTTTGTTTGTTTTGATTTGGTTCTTTTTTTTAAGAATTATTTTTTATTTAACTTTATTTATTTGAATTTGACCAGAGAGGGACAGAATGATAAGGAAAGTGAGAAAGCAAAACTGTCAGGTCCAGGACTCGAACCACAATTGGCCATGTGGGAGTCCAGCGCTCCTAACTACCATGCCACCTGCAGGCCCCAAGGATTTCGTCTTTAAGCCGTATACAGAACGTAATAATCTTGGGAGCGAGTAGAGGTGATGTATTTCTGTGCCATTCGACCTTATAATAGGCACGGATTGCACATGTCAGTGGGGAAGAAGACAGCAGACACAGACACCGGCCGGCCCATAGCGCAGCGGCTAGGTGCTGTCCGTTGGAAACCAGATCCCACATGGCCAGCCAGGTTTGACAACGTTCTGGGTGCACGTCCATGCATGTCCACGGTCTGGGTGAGATGGAGAGAAGGAGGAGAGAGGAAAAAGACCACGGTGGGCAGCACCGCCGTCCCCACTGGAACCTGCTTCTCCCTGGTGAGTACACGTGCCCTCTGGTGATTAAAAAATTACATAAAAATACATACATTATAGTCTATAATCCCCATAAATAAAATATGTGCTAGTTATACAAAATACAGAAATGTACAAAAAGAAAAGTATAGTTACCCACGACATCACCCCTGGAGAGGTGGCCACTGTTAATTTTGGTACGAAGCCTTCGATCTCTTCCTACACGTATTTCTGTGGAGAGATGGGTTTCGTTTTGCTAGAGGGCCTGTGCACAGCCGGAGGGAGAGGGGGGGAAGAGAAAGCACACCCCACCCCAGCCATGGGGAGTGCTCAAGCCGCAATCCCTTCTCTTCCATTTCTCCTTTTTTTTTTTTTTTTTTTAAAAAGAATTATTTATTTTAATTCCATTTGTTATTATTATAATGTTTTAATTTGTCCAGAGAGAGACAAGGAAAGCGAGAAAGCAAGCCGCCAGTTCTGGGACTCTAACCACAGTCACCGTTACGACACCTGCAGGCGCCTCCATTTCTCCTTACTTGGGGTTCTGGGCACACACACACACACAGGCCTGGTGTGGTTTTTTTTTGTTTCGGGGTTTTGTTAGTTTTATTTTCCTGTAGGTACCTGCACTTGCTGGAGAAGAGGGAGAGAAAGTGAGAAATCACCCCACAGAAGGGATGGCCACACTGAAATCCCTTCTCCTCCATGCTCCTCTCAGGATCTTGGGCACGCACGCACACGCACCCGGCATGAGTTTAAGCCACCAGGTCCACAACTTGAACTGTGGTTGGCCATGTGGGAGTCAGCGCCCTTAACTACCATGCCACCTGCCGGCCCCACACTGGGTGTGTTTTTTTCCTCTGGAGAGGTTTTTATTATAGGGCGCACGCACTTGCCAGAAAGACAGAGAGAGACAGAGAGACAGAAATCACCCTCAGGGGGGATGGCCACACCACAATCCCTTCTCCTCCCTTCTCCTCTTGGGATCTTGGGCACGCACGCACACGCACCCGGCATGAGTTTAAGCCACCAGGTCCAGGACGCGAACTGTAGTAGACTCCATGGGAGTCCAGCGACATAGCCATTACACCAGCTGCTGGTCCCAACTTTGGGTGTGTTTTTAAAGCCACTGGGTCCAGGCCTGGAAGTGCACAGCCAGCCGTGTGGGATCCAGCCGCCGAAAGCTTCACATCATCTGCTGGCCCTGTCTTGTCCATCCTGGAGCGTCACAGAATTTGCACCATACAGCACACAGCCTTTCAGACTGGCTTCCTTCCTCATGTTACGTGTATCCCTGGTCTGTTCTTTTTTTTCTTGCTGAGTAGTCTTCTGTGGTATGGACATACCACAGTTTACCCATTTCACCCAATCTGGGTTGCCGCCAGTTTTTGGTGATTATAAATAAAGTTGCTACACGTATTCTTGCACAGGTTTTGGTGTGACCCTGTTTTCATTTTCTCCAGGAAATATCCACAACGGGAATGCCGGGTCATTGTGATTTCTAATTTGCACGTACCCAGCGGCTACTGGTGTTGCACAACTTTCCACGGGCTCGTTTGCTCTATCTCCACCTTACTGAGGTGTCTGTTCAGCTCTTTTGCCCATTTCTAAATTGGTTGGGACGCCGCTAGGTGACATGGAGATTAAGGTGCTGAATCCCACATGGGCAATTGTGCAGTCCTACTTGCAGACCCAGTGGCTTGAAAGACACACCAACACGTGTGTGTCCAAAATCACGCGGGGAGAAGAGAGGGGAAGGGACTTCGAAGGCGTCCTCCCCAGGGATAATTTCTCATTTTCTCCTCTCTCTTGCTCTCTCCTGTGAGTGTGCATGTCTAATAGCAAACATTTTTATTAAAGAATTATTTTGTTTTATTATTATTTTTTAATTCGACTAGAGAGAAAGTGGGAAAGGAAGCCACCAGGGACTCGAACCGCAGTCGGGTAACACTTTAACTACCATGCCATCTGCCAGCCCCAATAGCAATTTTGTTTTTCTTTAGACAGATTTTTGCTATAGGGTGCTCGCACTCTCTGGAGAGACAGAAAGAGAGAAATCGCCTCCCAGAGGGATGGCCATGCCTCAATTCCTTCTCCTCTATTTTGCTCCTGGGATTTTGGAAACACAAACACACATGCCTAGTGTGTTTTTTGTTTTTTGTTTTGTTTTGTTTTGTTTTGGAAAGGGTTTTTTCCTCTGGAGAGGTTTTTATTATAGGGCGCACGCACTTGCCAGAAAGACAGAGAGAGACAGAGAGACAGAAATCACCCTCAGGGGGGAATGGCCACACCACAATCCCTTCTCCTCCCTTCTCCTCTTGGGATCTTGGGCACGCACGCACACGCACCCGGCATGAGTTTAAGCCACCAGGTCCAGGACGCGAACTGTAGTAGACTCCATGGGAGTCCAGCGACATAGCCATTACACCAGCTGCTGGTCCCAACTTTGGGTGTGTTTTTAAAGCCACTGGGTCCAGGCCTGGAAGTGCACAGCCAGCCGTGTGGGACCCAGCCGCCGAAAGCTTCACATCATCTGCTGGCCCTGTCTTGTCCGTCCTGGAGCGTCACAGAATTTGCACCATACAGCACACAGCCTTTCAGACTGGCTTCCTTCCTCATGTTACGTGTATCCCTGGTCTGTTCTTTTTTTTCTTGCTGAGTAGTCTTCTGTGGTATGGACATACCACAGTTTACCCATTTCACCCAATCTGGGTTGCCGCCAGTTTTTGGTGATTATAAATAAAGTTGCTACACGTATTCTTGCACAGGTTTTGGTGTGACCCTGTTTTCATTTTCTCCAGGAAATATCCACAACGGGAATGCCGGGTCATTGTGATTTCTAATTTGCACGTACCCAGCGGCTACTGGTGTTGCACAACTTTCCACGGGCTCGTTTGCTCTATCTCCACCTTACTGAGGTGTCTGTTCAGCTCTTTTGCCCATTTCTAAATTGGTTGGGACGCCGCTAGGTGACATGGAGATTAAGGTGCTGAATCCCACATGGGCAATTGTGCAGTCCTACTTGCAGACCCAGTGGCTTGAAAGACACACCAACACGTGTGTGTCCAAAATCACGCGGGGAGAAGAGAGGGGAAGGGACTTCGAAGGCGTCCTCCCCAGGGATAATTTCTCATTTTCTCCTCTCTCTTGCTCTCTCCTGTGAGTGTGCATGTCTAATAGCAAACATTTTTATTAAAGAATTATTTTGTTTTATTATTATTTTTTAATTCGACTAGAGAGAAAGTGGGAAAGGAAGCCACCAGGGACTCGAACCGCAGTCGGGTAACACTTTAACTACCATGCCATCTGCCAGCCCCAATAGCAATTTTGTTTTTCTTTAGACAGATTTTTGCTATAGGGTGCTCGCACTCTCTGGAGAGACAGAAAGAGAGAAATCGCCTCCCAGAGGGATGGCCATGCCTCAATTCCTTCTCCTCTATTTTGCTCCTGGGATTTTGGAAACACAAACACACATGCCTAGTGTGTTTTTTGTTTTTTGTTTTGTTTTGTTTTGTTTTGGAAAGGGTTTTGCTATAGGGCGCGTGCACTCACCAGAAAGACAGAGAGAGGCAGAGAGACAGAAAGAGAGAGGCAGAGAGACAGAAAGAGAGAAATCACCCCCCAAGGGGGGATGGTCACACCACAATCCCTTCTCCTCCATTCTCTTCTTGGGCACGTACACACACGTGCCCAGTGTTGAGTTTAAGCCACTGGGTCTGGGACTCGAACCGCGGTCAGCTACGTGGGAGTCCAGGGACATAGCCATTACGCTAACTGCTGGTCCCTGCCTAGTGTGAGTTTTAAGCCTGCAGGTTTAAGACTCGAACCATGGTCGGCCATGTGAGAGTCGAGGAATGTAACCATCTGCTGGACCTGCCAATAGCAATTTTTAAAAAATGATTGTTTGAGGCCAGGATGTGATGGACGTAGTGGCTGAGGCACTGAACTCCCACATCATGGCTGACCATCGTTTGAGGACCTGGTGACTTGTTGACTTGCTTTCTCAAGCACATGTGCGCTACAGAAAAAATGTTTTCTTTTAGAAAGATATTTGCTATAGGGCGTGTGTGCTCACCAGAGAGACAGAAAGCGAGGAATCACACCCGGGGGGATGGCCACACCGCAGTCCCCTCTCCGATTCTCCTCTCAGGATTTTGAGCACACATACACATGTGCCCAGTTTGAGTTTCAAGCTGCCAGGTTTGGGACTTGAACCGTGGGGATCCAGCAATGCAACCATTACGGCATCTGCTGGTCCCTAGAAAGGTTTTTTGGTTTTGTTTTGTTTTTTAAGTAATAATGGGGACCACCGTTTCCCAGTGCTTGCTACATGGACAACAGCGATGCCAACGACAAAGACAAAAGCAGATCTGTGTCTACCTAGGGCAGCCGATGGACAGGCTGCCTCCAGACGAGGGTTTTTCTCTGTGACCCGCCTCTCGGAAGAAGTGTAAGAACCCGAACCAAGGAGAGACGCGGAATCTTTAGGTGCGGTCGGCGCAGACAGAGAAGGACCGCTGAGGAGAGTGGAACTTGGTGACTCCCTGCAGGCAGAGGAGACTTCTGCAGTAGACGTACTGACCCTGCCTGGACAAGGCGGTGATGTGGCTGGATTTGAGCCGAGGACACCAACCCTGCACGGCAGCGAACCAGGGCCCTCTTAGCTACAGTGACATCAGATCTAGTCAAAGAATACGTTTAAGCCCGAATAATGGGAGAGCAGGTTTAGGCGATGAATATGCATCATAGGCTACGTTTCTAAGGGAGGAACACGTGCAAACCATCCATAGGCAAATGGAAAGCACACCTTCTGTACCAACATTGGCAAGGCCACCTACCTCGGAACAACGACAAACACCCGCAGAACTCACGGAAGTGCCACCTACTGGAAGCCAGGACGAAGCCGAATACAGAACCCTGACCACAGACAGGTCAGAGCGAGAACTGGAAACAGGTCACCTCCTACTTTACCAAGTGGAATTTTTCAGATACCGTATCATGTCATCTGACACTTTTTTCTTTTAAAGAATTATTTTACTTTATTTATTTATTTTAATTTGACCAAAGAGCAACAGAACAAGAGAGAGAAAGAAGGAAAGTGAGAAAGCAAGTCACCAGGTCCGGGACCAGAACCACAGTCACCCATGTAAGAGTCCAACATCCTTAACCACCACGCCACCTGCTGGCCCCTCATCTGACACGTTTGAGCAGCCTCTGGCAGATGAGACTGAGAGACCTCCTGGAGTTTAACAACATGAGACACTGAGACAGCAACTAGCGGAGCTGAGTTGCGGAGCAGGTGCCTGTGTGCAGCGCCCAGAACAAGGAATGCTGTTCCGAGAGGCGTTCTCTAGAGACACCCAGCGCTCGAGAAAACCGAGAACTGAGACAGAGATGCCCAACCAGACTTCTTGGTCTTCAAGTCAGTTTACCGTGCCGAATGTCTGTTAAAGACAGGTTAGCTAGCAGAATCCGGTTACTACCGGAGACACCAGACAGCACTGCCATCACCTCAGAAAATGAACTCGGCCGAGGAATATCTTTTCCCTCTCTGAGCAGGCAACTCAGAACACATCGGACCGAGTGACGCCAGGGTTTGGTGAGTCCAGCCACCTTCTGGACAGTGGCAGGGATTCTGAGCCCTCGGTCTCACTGCTACGTCAGAACAGAGAGCGGCGGACAGAGTGGAAGGAGCGTTGGCAGTCATGGTCCTGATCGGACAGAGTTTTTGGTTCACGTTCTGCGTACATGTTTAACTCCAGTTCTTTTTCTTTTTTAAAAGAATTATTTATTTTAACTTTATTTATCCACTCACTTTAATATCATTTGACCAGAGAGAAACACACAGAGAGAGGGAAAGTGAGAGAGTGAGCCACCAGATCCTGTGGTCGGCCATGTGAGAGTGTCCAGTGCCTTAAACACACCACCTGCCGGCCCCTAGGCTCCAGTTTTTTTTTTTTTTTAAGAATTATTTTATTTAACTTTATTTATTTTAATTTGACCAGAGAGGGACAGAGTGAGAGAGAAAGCAAGCCGCCAGGTCTGGGACTCAAACCGCAGTCGGCCATGTGGGAGTCCTGAGCCCTTAACCACCACACCACCTCCTGGCCCTGTTTAGCGCCAGTTCTAATCTTATATCTAGCTCAAGCTCAAGCAGTGAAAATTCAGATATCAATCCACGGACGTTTGATGCCAGTAATGAAGGAAGCTTATCATCAGGCTCATGGTTGGAAGCCAGGTGAGAGTGTGGGAACAGGATCCGAACAGCATCTGGAGAACATGACTCCGCAGCTGCTCGTCTGCCTCCTCTTACGGCCTTAAATGAAGGACATCATCACCAACCTGCAGGCCTCACCAAAGACTGACACTTGGCAATGAGCATTTGATCACTGAGGCGCTGAGCCCTGCGGGTGCACCACAGAGCAGAGACGGCAGCAGGCTGCACACACCGCCTGGGCCTGCCGACACCAAGCCCACGCACTGATGGCCGGCTGCCTGAAAACGCTGCCTGGCCTCTCTGTCGTATAAGTACCAGAGTCTAGTGACAGAAACCCCAGTGCGGGCTCGAACTCCCAGCTGCATGAAGTGTGCTAGTGATGGAGTAATAACTTCCACTTGCCGTAGGCCCCATTTCAAAGGACACTCCCAAATATACAGAAAGTGGTGACTGGAAGTGAAGTTTTGGCTCCTGAAGAAATACTTGTATGAGCCTCAGTTTCTCTTTCAGAATAAAACAAAAAAAATTTTGTTCTTTTTCCTTTTTTTTTTTTTTTTTGCTAAAGGGCCTGTGCGCTCACCAAAAGACAGAGAGACAATGAGACAGAAAGCGAGAAATCACCCCCAGGGGGGATGGCCATGCTGCAATCTCTTCTCCTCCATTCTCCTCTCGGGATCTTGGGCACGCATGCACACGCGCCCAGCTGAGTTTAAGCCACCAGGTCTGGGACTCGAACCGCGGTCAACTACGTGGGAGTCCAGCGACACAGCCATTAGCCATCTGCTGGTCCCCCAAAAAAAACAAAATATTAACCTTCACAAAAGTGTCTTACCTGACAATAATGATCAATTTTAGTAAGGAAAAATTAATATTGGGTTGTCGGAAAAGTTATGACGTATTTTGTTTTTGTTTTGGGGAGCTTTTTAAGAGAGATTTTTGCTATAAGGTACGTGCACTTACCAGAGAGACAGAAAGTGAGAAAACGCCCCCCAGGAGAAATGGCCACACCACAGTCCCTTCTCCTCCATTCTCCTCTCAGGATCTTGGACACGCACGCACACATACTTGGCATGAGTTTTAAGTTGCCAGATCCAGAATTTGAACCACAGTCAACTACATAGGAGTCCAGCAACATAACCCTTATGCTACCTGCTGGTCCCTATTTTTCTGTTTCTTTAGAGAGAGTTTTTTTTAATTAGAATTCTTTTTTATGTTTAACTTTATTATTATTTTCCAATTTGATCAGAGAGAGGGAAAGTGAGAAAGCAAGCCACCAGGTCTGGGACTCAAACCACAGTCTGCCATATGAGAGTCCAGCTCCCCTAGCCACCACCCCACCTGCTGGTCCCTAGAAAGAGATTTTTGCTATAGCGTGCGTGCACTCGCTGAAGAGACAGAAAGCAAAAAAATCATCCTCCCCGGGGAGATGGCCGCACCGCAATCCCTTCTCCATTCTCCTCTCAGAATTGTGGGCACTACGGACATGTGCCTAGCGTAAGTTTTAAGCTGCCAAGTCCGGGACTCAAACAGCAGTAGATTACATGGGAGTCCAGTGATGTAACCATTAGGACATTTGCTGGTCACAATGTTTTTGTTTTTCTATGCAAAAATGTGTCATGACTTTTCTAATGATCCAATAATAATAAATAAAATTTAATTAATAAGAATTATTCTTATTATAAGAGGGGACAGAGGACAGAGGAAAAGTGAGAAAGCAAGCTGCCTGGTCCAGGACTCGAACCGCAGTTGGACATGTGGGAGTCCAGCACCCTTAACCACCACGCCACCTGCTGGACCCAATTATTATTATTTAACTTGATCAGAGAGAGAGAGCCACCGGGTCTGGGACTCAAGCTGTAGTCAGCCATGTGGGAGTCCAGTGCCTTAGCCACCACACACATGCTGGTCCCAAATACATATTTACAAATCAGTTTCGGGGCCAGCAGGTGGCAGAGCAGTTAAGGCACTAGATTCCCACGTGCTGGCCACCACTGGAGTCCTAGACCCAGCGGCTTGAAACTCACGCCAGACGTGTGCCCATGAGCCCGAGAAGAGAATGGAGAAAGGGTTGCAGTGCGGCCATCCC
This sequence comes from Tupaia belangeri chinensis, assembly GCF_000334495.1. Classification (NCBI taxonomy): domain Eukaryota; kingdom Metazoa; phylum Chordata; class Mammalia; order Scandentia; family Tupaiidae; genus Tupaia; species Tupaia belangeri. The sequence continues at coordinate 1,978,209 of NW_006159580.1, read as the reverse complement.
CGGGGTGGGTAGGGGCATTTCTTGCTGTCTCTCTAGTGAGCGCACACTATAGTGAAATTTTCTCAAAAAACCCCACAAAAATTGATCGGTTGTTTTCTTTTTAGAGTTATTTAATTTTATTTATTATTATTATCTCTCTCTCTGTCTCTCTCTGATCAAACTGGAAAATAATAATGATAATAATGAATAAAGTAAAATAAAGTAACCCTTTTTTAAAAAAACTTGAAGAGAGAGAGAGGAAAAGTAAGAAAGTCTCCAGGTCTGGGATTCGAACTACAGTCAACCTGGTGGGAGAGTCCAGAACTTTAATCATGCCACCTGCTGACCCTGATTGGTTGTTTTTTTTATTAAGTTTTTAGCTTTTTTTTTTTTAAGAGATTTTTGCTATAGGGTGTGTGCACTGACTGGAGAGACAGAGACAGAGAGAAATAATCCCCCCTCCCCATGGGGGGTGGGGAGAGCCAAGCCACAGCCACAATCCCTTCTCTATTCTCTTCTTGGGGATTTTGGGCACACATGCACACGTGCCTGACATGAGTTTCAAGCCTCCGGGTCTGGGTCTTGAACCACAGTTGGCCACATGGGAGTCTAGCAACATAACCATTATGCCATCTGCTGGTCTCTGTCTTTCCTGTTCACAGCGTCTTTCACAGAGCAAAATTTTGATAAAATCCAATTGATTGATTTTTTTTCTTTTGTAGTTTATGCTTTTAGCATCGTGTTCAAGAACTCTTTGACAAACCCAGGTTATGAAAGCTCTCTCTCATGTTTTCCTCTAGAGAGCTCGTAGTTTTAGGTTTTACGTTTAGATTCATTTTTAAATATTTTGCCAGAAGTGTGTGCTCTCCAGAGAGAAAGGCAGAGAGAGGGAGAGGGAAGAAGCACGGCCCATGGGGCATGGTCACACCACAATCCCTTCTCCATTTCTCCGTCCTGGCAGGATTCGGGTTACACACATAACACATGCCTGGCATGTTTTTCAAGCCACCAGGACCAGGATTCAAATCACATGGTCGGCCATGTGGGATCCAGCTCCCTTAACCACCAGGCCACGGAAGCAGCCTGGCTCCATGATGTTTTTTATTTTTATTTGTTTATTTTTCTCTATGAATGAAAGAGAGACAGAGTCAGCACCTCCCACAAGGGCCCTGACACCCCCACCCAACCCTAGCCTCAGCGCAGGGTCATGGGCAGCACGTGCCTCCCGGACTCAGGGAGGTCTCCAGGTACGAACCCAGAACCTTCCCATGTGGGGAACCATCCCTTGTGCAGTGTTCCCACAGCACCCCAGTTTGATCCCCTTTCTTGAGTTAATTTTATCACAACGTGTGAGGTGTAGGGGAGGTTCATCTTGTTCATCCGGGTCGATCACGTCTGCGCTTCTGCTGACAGTCAGTTGGCCATGTTCATCTGGGCCAATTTCTGGACTCGATTGCTTCAGTAGATCTCTGTCCACTCCTCTGACACCACACTTTTCTGATTACTCTCCCTATATAGTAAATCCTAAAACCAGGTGACATGATTCCTAAGTTTCTTATGCTTTTTCACAATCATTTTAGTGATCTTAGTTTCTCTGCCCTTCGAAGTAAATTTTAGAATCAATTTGTCTCTACCCACAAAAATTCCTTCCTGGATCTTGACTGAAATTGTGTTAAATAGATTAGTGTTACGAGTTGAACTATGTCCCCTAAGATGATATACTGGGGCCAGTTGGTGGAAGTTAAGGCACTGGATCCCACATGGCTGGCCATGTTGTTCGAGTCCTGGGCCTGGTAGCTTGAGAATCATGCAGGGCACGTGTGGATACGTACCCAAAATCTCGAAAGGAGAGTGGAGGAGAAAGGATTGCGGTGTGGTCAACCCCCCTCGAGGGGTGATTTCTTACTTTCCCACTCTCTCTGTCTCTCTGAGGTCACATGCCCTATAGCAAAACAAAACAAAAATAATAATAAACAAGAAATAGGGCCAGCTGGTGGTGTGGTGGTTGAGGGCACTGGACTCCACATGGCTGACCTCAGTTCGAGTCCTGGACGTGGCTTGCTTTCTTACTTTCTATATCTTTCTCTCTCTTATTCTGTCCCTCTCTGGTCAAATTAAAATAAATAAATACATAAAGTTCAATAAAATAATTTTTTAAAGAAATAAAATACAATGATATGGGGGGGCCAGCAGGTGGGGTGTGGTTAAGTGTGTTGGACTCCCATGTGGCCAACCACGGTTTGAGTCCCAGACCCGGTGGCTTGCTTTTTTCCTTTCTCTTCCTCTCTCTATCTCTCTCACTCTATCTCGCTCTAGTAAAATTAAAAATAAATAAAGTTAAATAAAATAACTTTTAAATGCTGAAGTCCTAGCCCTCAAAACCTCCAACTGTGACCGTGGTGGGAAATAGGGCCGATGTAGATGTAATTAGCGGAGTAGGCTGGCTGCTGTCCCTAGAAGAGGAAAAGTACCACGGAGACATGGGCACCCCAGGACACCCGGTGCCAGGGAAGGCAGAGCGGAAGTGCCTCAGTGCAGGCCGCGGATCGCCAAGGACTCCTGGCAAGCCCCAGACGCCAGGCCACACAGAAAAGGATCCTCCTCACAAGCTTCAGAGACAGTGCGGAGCTGCCCACACCTTCCTTCTGGGCTCCTGAGCTCCGGAACGTGCGAGCACACTTCTGTGTCCCGTCAGCTGCTGGGCTGTGGTCCTTTGGTCCAGCCGCCCTAGGAAGCAGACTCGGCCAGCGTGGGGAGGAGCACCATCTTTCCTGCGCTGGTGTTCTGATCGCGAGAAGGGGATGTTTGTATCTGTAGATCGGCTTGGATTTCTTTCATCAGCACTTTGCAGTTTTCAGCACAGGCGTCCTGGGTGTGCTTTGTTAGAACACCCTCTGCATGCTTATAGGTTTCGTGAGACCCACGGTTTCCTATTTTCTTTCTTTTTGGAACTACTCTAGACGGTAGTGGTTTTTGTGTGTGTGTTTAAATTTTTTTTAGGTTTTTCTCATAGGGCTGTGCGTGCACTGGAGAGGAGAGAGACAGTGAGAGGGAAAGTGAGAAACCACTCCCTGGGGGGCTGGCCATGCCACAGTCCCTTCTCCATGCTCCTCTCTGGATCTGGGCATGCGCACATGTGCCCAGTGTGTCTCACGCTGCCAGGAACTGCAGTCAACCAAGTGGGAGTCCAGCACCTTAACCACCACGTCACCTGCAGGCCCGTTTTATTATTACTTTTTAATTTGACCAAAGAGAAACACAGAGAACAAGAGAAGGTAAGAAAGCAAGCCACCAGGGCCAGGACTTGAACCGCGGTTGGCCATGTGGGAGTGTCCAGTGCCTTCACCACCATGCCACCTGCTGACCCATTACCTCCTGAATAAAGCCCCTGCCCCTGGCTGACAGGTGGGCAACCCAGCAGCCAGCCTCCATGAACTGTCCCCGCTGGTCGCCCTCTCCTCCCAGCCTTCCTTCTATCTACTCTGCAGAGTGCCGGCAGGCTTACCGAGCTGGCCCCCTCACCCCAGCACAGCTCCTACCCACCGGGTACTCGGAGAGGTCTAGCGTGGCCAGCTTGGAAACAGACTGGCCGCGTCCCAGTCCAGGCCTGCGGTGAGGCCTTGGGAAAGTTACTTAACCTCTGTGCTTCTGCCACCTCAGAACTGTGAAGTGGCAGTAAGGACACAGCCACCTCGCCGGGGTTGAACTGCACTTGGGAAGTCTCAAGATGTCCTAGCTGTCATTGCCGCTAACTGCCTCCTCCCTGACCTGGCGGCTAGGTCACTGCTCGCCATCCGCTGTGTCGCTTGTTTTGGGGGAGCCTCCTGTGTTTCACCTAAGCGGAGCTAAGCAGCTCCGGGCCTGGCTGACAGCGAGG
>NW_006159580.1:1973430-1974322 GCF_000334495.1 Tupaia belangeri chinensis | reverse complement strand
GGTAGGCCTCCTAGCTCCTGCAGGCGGCCCCTGACTAGCCCAGGCCCTGCCCTTAAGGAAGGAGCAGGGTAATAACAAGAGCTGCAACTTTCTGGGTGCCACCCATGTGCTACCTGGGGGTGCAGGAGGCTGTGATGGAGAGGTTATCTGCAGGTGGGGGTGAAGGGGGTCGGCCACTCAGGACGCACTGGGACTGACATGGACGCTGAGTCGCTGTGACTCCCTGAAAGCCGTTTCCAGAGCTGCCCATGGAGGGACACGGAGGCAGCCAGACCAGGGACCAACACAGAGCCAGGCAGGGCAGACGAACCCGGACCACTGTCTCCCTCCCTGGTATCCTCCTGCCTGGCAGAAAGCCAGCAGGTAAGGCAACCCAGGGACCCGCCCAAGAGGTCAGCCTCCCTGGAACCGAGCCCAGAGCAGGCATGGACCACGGCAGAATGACCAGCTCGGCGAGGCGGAGGCCCAGACCTGGAGGAACGTGCACAGGGGCGGTGCAGCCTGAGGGCCCCCCCCACCCCCGCGCCCCATCCCGGCCTCCCAGCACAGTAACGGTGAGCAGGATGCAGGCCAGGGCACCCCGCTCCTCCATCCTCTCTCCCTTCCTCCCACCCATCTCCCACCTTCGCCTGCCTCCCTCCACGAAGGATTCTGCCTCTCTGGCTTCTGCGTCCTTCCCCGCGGTCCCGGCCCTCCCCTTTCCCGTCCCTCTCAGCCCCGTCCCGTCCCGAGCGCTCTCCCACTTGCCGTCGCTCCCCTCCAGCCCAGTTTTTCTGCAGGTCTTTCCTCTAGCGGTGACTCACTCGGTGCTCCTCAGCTCCCCTCTCTCCACCCCAACTCTGCCTGAGCCCCCATCTCCGCCCACGGCGCCCACCCGTGCCCCTCAGCTCCC
>NW_006159580.1:1965789-1973035 GCF_000334495.1 Tupaia belangeri chinensis | reverse complement strand
GCCGCCGCTCGCAGGTGCGCCGCCCGCGTCGGCCCGGCCCGTGGGGCTCTGCGTGTCGGGGCCGGGGCCGTGGGCGAGGGCGAGCCTGGGGGCCCCCAGGGTCTCTCACAGCCCCACCTGCGACGCCACCAGGCAGTCCCGCATAGCACCCCTGCCGCCAGACCTGCCTTCCAGCGCCCCGGGTTAAAAAAGATCCTTTGGGGTCTACCAGGTCACCTTATGGAGCCTCGTGGGGTGTGGTAGGCGGTGGGCAACTCGTCCCGCCTGTGGAACAGGAGGACCAGGGATGAGCCAGACTCCCGCCCGCCCCCATGGTCTCCTCCAAGGTCCCCTGGAATTCACTGAACACCTACTAAGTGCCAGGCTCCAAAAGCGTGAGATACAACAGTGACGAAAACATGTCAAGCTCTGCCTTGCAAGAGCAGGCACTCTGGGTGGGAAGAAACAATAAATCATAATAAGGAAATGAACTAGACCAGCCCTGTCCAGAAGAAACAGGAAGGGAATGTAATGCTGAATTTTCTTCTCTTTTTTTCCTGCCAGGTCTGGGACTCGAACTCTCAGTTGGCCACATAGGATCCAATGCCTTAACCTTTACTCCACCTGCTGGCCCTATAATGTTAAATTTTCTAGTAACCACATTTAAATGGCAAAAACATATGAAATGAACTTTAACAACATTCTTTTGTCCCTTTCCCCCTCCAGAGTGGGTGTCCTCACCAGAGGAAAAGTGAGGAAATGTCACTCTGCAGGCCCCCATCACCTCTCCTCAGTAATCCCATCTCGTCCATCTCTCCCTCCCTTCAGGACCCTGGGTAAGCGCCGTGTGTGTGTGTGTGTGTGTGTGTGTGTGTGTGTGCGTGCACAGTTTTCTACCTGGTCCAGGATTTGAACCAGTCAGCCAGTGGGACCCAGATGCTTTAACCACCACTCCACAGGCTCCCAATAATATATTCTACTTAATTCAACACATCCAAATATTGCCATCCCAACACACAATCCGCACAGAACTACGGATGCCTCTGTATTTTTCTGACGCTAAACCTTGGCAGCCCACACTTCCAGCACACCTGTTGGGCTTTGACACATTGGAATTGCAGACACTGGAAACCAGGTGCTGCCCCTGGTCTTGACTGGTCACCTCTGACCTTGCTGAGCGCCGATTTCCTGTCTCTGAAATGGGGACATGACGTCATTCCCGTGTGGATAGAGGGCACCTGCAGCGATGTGGTGGCCGGCCGGGATCACCCCTTCCACTCTGCAGCAGTCGCCTCCTCTCCGCCCGGCCGCCCAGAGCCTGCCTCGCCCCTCCCCCAGCGCCCAGCCGCCAGCGCAGCCCCCAGCTTCTGCCTATCGTTGCCCCTTGCTACAGCAAGATTCTTAACCTCCTTGGACCTCAGTTTCACTGACTGTAATCGGGGCGCTGAACTCTTGGGAGAAAAGCATTGTAGACTTCCAGGGGGACAAGCCACCCTTTTCTGGGAACGCAGGCAGTGGCAATGTCACCACACCTCTTTAGTTACCGGGAGGAACCAGCCCTCTTTTCGGCCCACACCACCCCTTCCCACCAAAGACAAAACTACTGGGAAAGGGACACACCTGAAATCCCGGGGAGCAGGGGTAGAGGAGAGGGCACCAGGTCAAGATGGTGCTTGGGAGCGGCTGTGGGGCCCCTTTACACACCCTACCCCACCCCACCCCACCTGGCTGGTAGGCGGGCAGCCGCAAACCCAGGGAGTGTGGCCACCAACTGCCGGTACTCGGAGAACCCAGGCCCGACCTGAGGCAGTCCCAGGGTTGGAGGTAGCACAGGAGCAGGCCAGAGTCCCAGACAAAGGAGGAAGCGCCCGGGCTTGGGATGCAGACCCGCCTGCGCCCCTCACCCAAGCCCTGAGGACGGGCAGGGCGCCCTGATGGTGACCCAGAAACCTGGCTGTCAGCAGCTCCTGCCTGGCACTGCCCACGGCAGCCTCCTCTGCTTCCCGGGAGCCGAGCCCGCGGCAGCTGCCCCGACCCCCTAGTGGCCCGGCTCCCAGAAAGTAGGAAAACAAAGAGATCACCCCCCTCCCCAATTTACAGTGAGGATAGGTCCTGGGGGACACACCGGCCCCAGGACGTGAGGGGAAGGCCGAGGGGCTCAGTGAGCTGGGGCGGACTCCGAGGGGCCGGGCCGGGCCGGGGCCAAGCCCGCCCGCCCCCACCTCCGGGCCGGATTTGTCCCCAATGGTGAGATGCCTTCAGTGAGAGGTCAGCCAGAAGGGGCAGGAGGAACCAGAATGCAGTTCCATCGGGTTTCGGGCAGCCAGTTCTGGGATCTTTGCTCCCCGCTTGTAAACCCCAACAGCCGAGAGAAACAGACATCAAGGACCTTGTGAGACGCCCCCCAAACCCACAGAGCCTGCCTGCCTAGGTGCCTCATGGGGGAGCAGGTGGCTGACAGCGAGCACTTGAGAGCCCCCAGCCTAAAAGTGGGCTCAGGGCCCGCACAGACTTCCACCGCCTCGCACCCAAGTAACGGGCACCTGCACTCAGCCGCTGCAGGCGCATGCTTCCCTCACTGGCGCCCCAAGGGGGCTCCCACAGGCTCCAGCGTGATCGTAAGTGCGTTTTCAGCCCTGGGGCATGCGCTGTATTTGGGGGCATTTCACCTGCAGAGCTGTCACACTGGATTCCAGACTGGACGCTGTCAGTGGTGGTGGTTACTTAGACCAAAGGGAAACAACTTGGTTGAACGTAAACCGTAAATCTTACACTCGCCCAGTCGCCCAGCCCAGCTCACACTTGTGGGAGAAGGTGGCACCTGCCCGGTCACCAGCAAGCAAACTAGCCAGTCTGCCCCAGCTGAGGGGACAAGGTGGCTGTCAGGTGGCACCCAGCTCCCGTGACAACCTGAGGCCAAGTGAAGAAAGCCATTTCCTAGGGCCCACGGCAAATGAAGATCCACAGGCTGTGCCTGCTAGGAGACAGCAGGCGTCTCCGGTTGGTGCAGAAGCTCCTGGCCACCCTGCCTCTCGTGACAATTTCTGGGTCCCTGCCCTCGTCTCTGTACCCTGTGGCTTGGTCTTTGCAGGTAACTGGAAACGCTTTGGCTAATCATTCTTCATTCAACACACATCTTTCGTGTAAACACCGTGCTGGGCCCTGGGGATACTTCTGTGAATGCCAAAGACAAAATTCCCTGACCCAAGGGAGCTGGCACTCCAGTAGCAGGAAATGGACAGAAAACAGTACATTTCACTTTTTACCGATCGTAGATATTAAATATATGGTAGGCCAGAGATTGCTGTATTCTAACAAATGGAAGCACGGTACGGTGAGTAGTGTAAACCATTACTGCTGAGCAGAGACCCAGGGCAGTCAGAGGGCGAGCTCTGAGGTTTCCGCAGGGGAGAGGGTGTTCAGGAAGAGGGAATGGCGAGTGCAAAGGCCCTGCAGGGAGCTCTGCCCTGGCAGGTCAGGGCCCACCAGGGCCCCTGCGGCTGGAGGAGGGAGAGCAACAGGTAGGAGATGGGAGGGGGGGTAGCGCGCCTCACAGGCCTTTGTGGGGACTTGGTTTCACTGTACATGCCTTGCATTTCAGGTGGGAAGAGCTCTGCTACTGGAACTAGCTGCTTACAGAGCTGTTGCGAGAACTGGGGGAGCCGGCTCCTGGCTGGGCCTCCTAGAACACCACAAGGGAACTGCCGGCCTCTGCCCCATGAGGAGGGTAGGAACTCGGGAGGCCCCTCCCCGGAATGGCGGCGCCGCCATGAGGCCTTGCTGCTGCCCCACCCGCCTCTGGACCCCGGAAAGCTGTGTGAGAAACGCAGCCTCCCCAGCCCACACAGCATTTCCCCCTCCTCACTTCCTCCCTCCAACCTTCACTTTCTCTGGCAGGACCAAGTTTATGTCGAAAACTAGAATGCCAAAGGAGCGTGGGGCATGGTGCTGGATGCCAGCCCACCAACCACGTGACCCACCCACCGGCAGCTTCCAGGACCTCCTGGCATGCTCCGCCCACACCCGGCCCCTGCCCCTGCCCCTGCCCGTGCCCATGCCCAGGGCTCCCTCTGGAACTGCCGTGGCTAGCCCTCAGGATTGGGTGCAGCTCCCCAGGTCCACACAGGGCAGCCCCAGACCAGTTAGCCCACCTAGCCTGGTGGTGGAAGGAGTGCAGGGGAAAGAGGCAGAGCCCTAGCCTATTTAAGTGCCCAAGACGAGACAGGACACCTGTGAAATGGGGCAGTGGCATTACTGCCCATGGGCACTGTTTGCTCAACCTCACCTCCTCAGCTCCTTGCACGACAGCAGAGAGCACCCCAGCTCTGAGGAAGATCGCTGATCAAGTCCACCGCTGGTGGCCACCGTGGGAGCTGGGCCTGGGCGGGGCCCCGCTGCAGGGAGGCAGAGAGGTGCCCGCCTCCCGGGGCCTCCTTTTCCCTTCAGAGTTTTTCCCTCGAAAGTTGGAACCAAAAGAGGCCCTCCTCCCACTCGGGCCTGCCAGGCTTCCTGGCAGCAGAGCCTGTGGTCAGCAGGACCTGGAGGCCTGATCCTGCCAGATGACCAGATGCACTAGTAGCGGGGTGGCTCCCGAAGAGAGTGGTCAAACGCTGGGGACCTGGGGACCCCCCTTCCAGCTTGCCTGGGTCAAACTCAGGATGGGCAGGTCAGGCTTCCGTTTGGTCACAAACACTTCTGTAGGCCTCCCGTCACTCTAAGTGCCCTGCCCCTGCTTGTCTGCCAAAGCTGAGCACGCATATCTTATGACCCAGTAATTCCTGTAAGAGGCACGTGCCCAGGAAGATCTGCACATCGGCTCACCTAGACATGTTCTAGAACATTCATGGCAGCACTATTCATAGTAGCCCTACATCAGAAGGCACCTAATTCCCTTCAACAGAATAGAGAAATAAAGTGTGGTCCAGCCAGACCATGTAACTGCAAACGTCCTGCAGCCCCGCGCCACGAGGGGGATGAGTCTCAGCCGGGAAACCCGCTGACGCTAGGATGGCCGTTATCTGGGGGGCTGAAGATGTTCTCTTTTTGTACAAGTTTACTCATTTGTCTCTTCCACAAGTGAGAGACAGAAACCAAGACAGCACCTCCAACAGGATTTTTGGTTTATTTAGGATTTTGCCATATAGGTGCATGTGTTCGCCACAGAGGGGGAAAATGAAAAATCATTCGCCGGGGGATGGCCACACCACAATCCCATCTCCTTCAGTCTCTCTAGATTTTGGACATGCATATGCACATGCCCTGTGTAGTTTCAAGCCACCACTGGGTCTGGGACTTGAACTGTGTGGTCCACTATGTGGGAGTCCAGTACCTTAACCACCACGCCACCTGCTGGCCCCACCCCAACAGATCTCGATGCCACCACCCACCCCTAGCTCAGCCAGCCCCACTCCTGGGCACAACTGATACACTCCAGGTCTGGACACCTGCCCATGTGGGCCAGCCTCGCAGAGCACTGCATTTTACCACCATGCCACTGACCGCCCAGAGACGTTCTGTCTTCACCTGGGTGCTGGGAAAGAAAGCCGTTCACTTGTGAAAATGCATCGAGACGATCACGGGCTGGGCATTTCCGCATGTACAGTTGTCATCAGTACAGGGCTTACTTTAAAAATATCCTGGTGTGGACACCAGGCCAGCCAATGCCTGCTCTCTTCCCATCTCTCTATCCCCTCCCGACTTGCCCCGCTGGGCTGGACGTGCAGAACACCCTCCCCTTACTGCCATGCCCTTCGTAGAACCTCTGCTAACCCATCCACTCAATGGCACCATTCACGCCCCTTTTGGTCTGCTCTCCTAGAAATAAGCTTGAGTCAGCTGCCCAGAAAAATTAAGCTGATCCTAACTCCCAACCCCAGAGCATTGCTGTTGTGGTCAAAGGAGCGTGGGGGACTGTCCCGGAGGAAACTGGAAGTACTCAGACCTCTGGGAACAGGCTTCCTGAGGCCAAGACTCGTTCTGACATCAGCCAATTCTTCTGGTTCTGGGTTCCCTCAGGCCTCGGCCTCTCCCTACCTGCCCTGTCATGGGTCCAGCCACCCAGCCTTCAGGAAGGCCGCTCAGCCCACCTGCTCCCAGACTCCGCTGCCCCCCCCCCCTTCATCCGGTCACTCCTACTAAGTCTTTCAGTGCCTGCACGCCCCAGGCTTGTTCCAGAGAGCAGGCAACTCTGTTCACTGTACCCCGAGGGTTCGGGCCAGCTCTGGTGCTGTCGTAGGCTCTCAATAAACAGAATGAGTGAACATCTTCTACCTCTGGGCAGCTCCTGGACCCTTCCTTGGCTTTTTTTGTTGTACGCCTGGTCTGGGTCCCTCTAGCTGGGAGATTTGCTGGTGCAGGAACTAGGTAGGCACCTTTGACCCTGACCACCTGTTCTTCTGCCCAACATGCTGAAGATGAGGGGAGAAAGGTGAGCATGTTGATTCAGGGCATTTGCAACCCAGAAAGCGGAGGGGGTCAGTGGGCAGTTATTTGGATTTCAAGGATGTGGGTAACCCTGGAGGGGAACAAGCAACTATTTACTTGCCTACGAATTTATTTATACCTGCCTCCTTCCAGAGAGAGGTTTGAGGTGGCTTACAAAAATACACACAAGACAAGGTGAAAAACAAGTCGGTGAGGAAATCAGGACGAGGGGAAAAGAAGAGTAGGAAAAATAAGAGCAAGTCAGCCTGCTAGAAGTGGGCCAAGAAGTTGGCCAAGTTTTCCCATAGCCCACTGGAGGCAGAAGTCCCTCTCCCGTTAGAGAGGGCCACGTGTCGCTGTCACACGTGGACAGAGTGAGCTGTCCCGCCAGCTAGCTGAGTCTGGAGAAGGGGGCTGGCAGGTCCCTCCTGGAGTCCCCCAGGCGGCCAGTCCCGGACCGCGGGCCTAGCAGCCCAGGCGGCCTTCGGGAGAGCTGTCTAGGGGTGCACGGCTCAGGGGTGGCCCGGGCCAAGGCCTGGGAGCCGAAGGGCTGGCCGGGGCCTACGACCTGGGAGCGGGTGGTAGAAGCCAAAGGACCGCTCCTCCGCTCGACGCTGCAAAGGTGCCCGAGGGAGCAACTCAGCGCCCCGCACCAAGTCCACGCTCGGCCTACTAAGCGCGCGCTCAGCGCTCAGGCCAGCAAGATGGAGGGAGCAGCGCGCTTCCACCGCCTGACCCCCAGCCCCGGCTGCAGACAAAGGGGCAGGCCGCCCTTCCCCCAGCTCTCCCTCCGATCCCCCTCCGCCCGCCCCTCCCCGCTCCTCAGGCCGCCCTTCGGGGACTT
>NW_006159580.1:1964461-1965450 GCF_000334495.1 Tupaia belangeri chinensis | reverse complement strand
CCCAGCCCGCCTCCACGCCGGGCGCTCGGTGTTCCTAGCGGCCCCCTCCACCGCCGCCTCGCCCCCCGAGGAGGGGGCTGGGCCCGGGCCCCGGCTGGCCGGGAGGAAGGGGAGCCGAGAACAACATGAGTCACAGCCGTGTGTCACTGGGCCGCATTGTGATTCCCTGCATCACGGGAGGTGCGGAAGGCCGCCCCAGGAGCCGTGCGCGGGAGGTGCGCGCCACCAGGCCCCGGGCCGGCCTGCAGGGCGCGCCTCCCGCCGGCGCCCTTTCTTCCCCCACCGCCCTCCCGCCATCTTCCCACTTCGGCTTCCTCCTCGTTCGGAGCAACAAGTCTTTGTGGAGCCGGGCGAAGCGGCCAGGGCGTGCGGAAACGCCGGCCCTGCCCGCAAAGCGCTTCCAGGCCACCCCCGGCCTGCCCTGGAGTCGTCTCAGAAGTGCCCGCGCAGGAGATCAGGTCCCCGAGTGGGGCCGGGGTCCCGCAAAGGGAAGGAGTCGGTCGGATACACCGGCCAACGAGCCAGTCGTGTCTCGCCCGGAGGCTGCACCTGGGTCGGGGCTCGCTCGTGGCCCTCAGTACGTTAAAAGGCCGTGGGTTTCACAAGTTTCACGTCGGGATTTCACAAGACGTGTATTTCACCAGGCAGCCACACGGGGCCTGCCACTGAAACGCACATGCTGACACCTGTCCGCCCGGGGAGAAGACGAGCCGTCTATGTGGGCGCAACCGGCGCGTTTTCCTGCGCCCGCGTGGACCCCCCGCAGACACGAACGGCCGCCAACTGCCACAGGCCCCGCGGGGACCAAGCCCACACGGCCGCTAGAGGTGAATCTCCCCGGGACTTGCGCTCCAGACAGAAAGGACGCCCCCCAACACCCGGAGAAAAGCCCCCTCTCGGACCCTCTGGCACCCTTTCCCATCTCTCTGCGGCCCAGAACTGTGAGGAATGAGTGGGCCGTCGACGCGGGGTCGCAGCCACGGGCCCCC
>NW_006159580.1:1956180-1963585 GCF_000334495.1 Tupaia belangeri chinensis | reverse complement strand
GGGGCGGGGAGAGGGACCGGCAGCGGCGCAGCGGGGGAGTGAGGGGTCGGGCATCCCCGGGAAGTTCTGGAAGTGAGGGGGATGGGCGAGAACCCCGAAATTCGTTCCTGTCCCCTCGCGGCCTTTCTCCTGGTGTCCCCTTCGCAGAAGAGGCCGGATCTCAGGCCTGGGTTTGGGGCTTCACCCCCGACCCCACCTCTGGCCTGGCCCGGTCCGCGTCTCTTCAGCCCCCAGGGCCGGGCCTGCCCTCCGCCCCCACAAACTGGTTTCTCTGCTTTGCTGGGCTCTGTTGGAACTAGTCCCTTTGACTCCCCGTTTCTTTTTTTTTTCCTGGGATTTTATTTTGTGGGGAGGGCACGAGGGAAGGGGCTTTCTTCCTCTCCCCAGCGCCAACGCGCGCCAGGTTTCCTGCCCCGAGGCGGGCTTGGGTGCCCCCTCTGGCAGGAAGTGGGGCCGGGTGCACCCTCGTGGCGATGCATGCGGTCGGGGTGCGCTGCTTTCCCGCGCCTGCGAGAGCGGCGCGTGCCCCTCCCCCCGCGTGCCCTGGCCCCTCGTCCCGCCGGCCGCCTCCAACGGCCCGCGCAGACACTTGCAGAGTCACCCTGGGTCCGGAACAGGGCAGCGAGGTCTTAACCAGCTCTTAGGCGAGTAAGGAAAGTGGCGAGCTGGAAAAGTAGCCATGATCCTACTCCATCGTGCTCTCCGACTTGCTGTGTGACCTTGGGCAACTCGTCAGGCTTCTCTGGGCTACTTTCATTTGTGTTTTTTTTTAAAGGGAGCTGCTAGATGATTTCCTAAGGTTATTCCTGCAGAGCCTTTAAGCGTTCGCAGAGCACACGCTGTATGCACCGTGTGGAGGAGACAGGCTTGAGCCCTGAGAAGGGCGGATTACAAACCGAGGGGTTGGGGCTGGGCCCTAAATGTGGCTTTTCCAAGCCAGGCCTCCCTGATGTTTGGAAACAGGTGGAAGAGACAGCATTTCTTGGCCTCGCTGGAGAGGGCCTCAGGCCTTCATTCAGTTCGTGGGGGCCTGCCTGGGAGGGGGAGAAGGGTGGGTGGATTAAAGGGTCCCCAGCAGCAAGAGGTGGGGGAGGCACCAGATGGTATGAGCTTCCAAGGAGACCCGCCAAGATCCCCAGGCTCTCCGGGATTTGGGGCTGGCTTCGCCCAACTGGAACCCCCTCAATGAGGGGGCCTCAGGCAGGCCTTGTGTGAGGTCAGCGCTCATTTAGCTGATTAATTTTGATGTTTAGTTTGAAGGGGGACCTGTGGTGTAATAGAAGATTCTAATCACAGCCTGTAATTACAGAGTAGGCCAAGCCACTAATGACGGAGCAGGATAAATCACCAACCGCCTTGTTTAAAAGGGTCTCCAAGTCTGAAATATTATAAAATAGAATAATTAACCAAAGTCCCGCCGTCTGGAGGGTCTCTTGTTGCTTGAGGATGGGGGCCTCAGGGTCCTCCAAAAATCAAAAGTTGACAAAAATTTTTTTTTTCTCACTGGGTTAGCATGGGGAGTTGTCTCAAAAATTTGAACAGGGGAAAGAGCTACTTTTCAAATGGTTTAGTCATTATGATTAGAGAGATTCTCGCCTCCTTCCTCCCCCTTTTTTTAAACCATTAACTTAGATTCTTGAAGCAGCCTGGAGAGGCAGTTGAGGCAGGTGCCCTCTCGCTACTCCCATTTTGCGGATGGAGAAGAGGTTTTCAGAAGTGGAGCCACGTGGGCTCACTGTTTACTGAGGCGGGCAGAGGTCTCTCGTGGAGCTCTGGGAGGTCTGGGATGAGGACGAGGAGGTCCCTCACTGACTTTGAAGGCTCTCAGAGAGATTCCGAGTGTAGGGTCCAGATGCACCTTGCAGTTTTAGGTCATTTCAAAATCAGGGGGGGCTAATTAAAACCCACCAGGCTTTTGAGAAGGAAGTTGCTAGAAAAGGACCAAGAAATTTGCAGGATCAGTTCTGCCAGGGAGGCCAGCTGGCCTCTGTTAGGAGGTCCACCTCAGGTGCAGGCTTCCCTGTCTGTCCAGACTTAACATCAAAAAAGATCTCATGGGACCAGCAGTTGGCGGGCGTAACAGCCACGTCGCTGGACTCCCATATAGCGGACCGCAGTTCGAGTCCCGGACCCGGTGGTGGCTTAAACTCACGCCGGGCGCATGGGGTGCGTGTGCATGCGTGCCTAAGATCCTGAGAGGCGAATGGAGAAGGGATTGCGGTGTGGCCATCCCCCCTGGGGGGTGATTTCTCACTTTCTATCTCTTGTCTTTCTGGTGAGTGCAATTGCCCTACAGCAAAAACCTCCCCAAAAAAAAAAAAAAAGGATCTCATCTGACTCTAGGTAGGCGGAGAGGGGACAGTGGGAGAGAGCACCCCTTTTCTGCCACCTCACCCCCATCACAACTTCAACCATCTTTCCCTTCTACCATCGATTGCCCGCTCTCTGAATCCTCAAGGAGAGGGCCTGGCGGGGAGCTGGTGGGTGGAGGGAGCCCTTTAGCATTTGGTCCTGAGCCTCAGGCCTTAACACTGAGGCTGTACCAGCAGAGAGGTGGCCAGGGCCCACCTGCAGTCTGCACGTCCACCCTAGTCCCCTCTGAGCTACCCAGTCTTGATTTTTTTCTTAGTACAGAAAGGGCAGCGGCTGACTACAGAGGGAGGGGCCCTGGCAGTGGGTCAGACCCCACCTCGCCCACACTTCTGCCCTGGGGCAGGCAGCCTCACCCATGTAGCCAGGTCTGGGCTGGCTGTACCTGTGGGCCACCTGGGCCCTGTGGGGGTGGCAGCGGTGTGGGCAGGACAACAAAGAGCCCTTCTGGAGAAGAGATAAGGAGCTGATTAGGGCCAACGGCCCTACCCCACCCTGTAGCAGCATGTTGGGGTGGGCAGGCCAGGGTCCTGGGGGGGGGCCACCAGGAGCAGTTGGCTACAGGGTGGTCAGGGGTCAGCGTGGCTGGACCAGATGTCTTGCCCCTGACCCTGTCTCTGTCTCGCAGCATCCCAGCTGTCGCTCTTCCACCTGCTCCGCAGTGAAGGGAAGATGAGCGAGTCGAGCGCGAAGTCCAGCCAGCCCTTGGCCTCCAAGCAGGAGAAGGACGGCACTGAGAAACGGGGCCGGGGCAGGCCGCGTAAGCAGCCTCCGGTGAGTCCCGGGACGGCGCTGGTAGGGAGCCAGGTGGGTGTCAACCTTTACCCTAGCTTACCCTTTAGGGCTGGGGAGGGGTGCGGAATCACTCCTGCACGTGTGTCCGCCCCACACCCTGAGTGTTCAAACCCTGCCCGAGACCCTGGCCAGATTGTTCAGAGACCCCAGGAGAGAACTGGGTGATTTCTGACACCATCCATGTCAGAAAGCCCAGGCCAGAAGTTACCTGGAGGTCGTGCAGGCTGGTTCTTATACAGTGCTAAGCTGCCTGCCTTTCCTTAATTTCCAGTCCGCTGTGGGCTAGGGTTTTATAAAATACAGCAAAGATGGGGTTAACAAAGATGAAAATATATATACATAAAAGCTTGGTATTAATCATTACATATAAAATTACTCTCCACCTGCTATGGAAGTTTCTAGATACTTCCTCATCCCGGGCTGGTAACAAGCGTCCTGGGCACCTGTTTACAGACTGTACTTCAAGAAGTTCTAGAAGGGGCTTTGCTGCTGGCTCTGTAAATGGACATTGAAGAAGCCCGGGAGGTTGGGAGTATTGGGGAGTCGGTGACATCAAGCCTCCGAACCCTGGTGCTGCTCCCCACAGAAGGTCTCATGTGGGGCGAGGCCGGCAGCCTGGCCTTTGCAGCGGTGGGGCATGGCCAGCAGGCGTACGGAGGCCCACCTGTTACAAGGGGGAGATTTGGCTACTCACAGAGACAGCTGTCTCAAACCCAGTTAGCCCCCTTTACTAAGGAAGAGGAGACACTAGGAAAGGAATTGAGGTTGACCTTTGCCCCTAAACACTGGGCAGGTTGTCAGGTCTGTAGGCCTTCCCTGTCTAGAGTGGTCTCGGGGGCTGTGAGGGGGTCTGTGGAATTGGGCAGCCACTTTCAAACCCTAGCCTTAGAGGCTCATCCTCCGAGCCCAGCCCTGCCCTGCCCCACTGCTGGCCAGGTGGCTACTGGGCATGGTTCTGAGAACCCACAGGCAGCCATCCCCGGGGACCGGGATGCCATGCCTTTGCAGCTCAGACTCCCTGCGTTAATGCAGAAGCTTTTATTTATTTATTTTTTAAAGTTATTTGCCATAGGGCACATGTGCTCACTGGAGAGACAGAGAAAGTAAGAAATCACCTCCCCAGGGGGTGGCCATGCTGCAGTCCCTTCTGCATTCTCCTGGGATTTTGGTCACACGTGCACCCGGCATGAGTTTCAAGTGCTGGGTCAGGGACTCAAACCGTGGTTGGCCCCGTGGGAGTCTCAGCACCTTACCTACCACGCCACCTGCTGGCCCCCATATGAAAACCTTCCATTCTGTCTTGAGCTTACTGGTATTTTGGTAGCAGTGACCTCTCGGGTCCAGGACTACTTCCTCTTCCCTGGGCGGGGTCAGAATTTGCGGGGGTCCTCTCCCTGGTGGGTCCTGTCTCCCTGATGGGCCCAGCGTGGGTCATCTGAGGGGTGAGCAAAGATGGCCCACTGCTAGACCACAGTCTCGCCATTTACAGGTGAGGTGACAGGCTCTGGCGTTAAGCGCTCGGTCGGGATTGGTGGCGTCACTGGGACTTGGTCAGAGCTGCCTAAAGGTGCCTTTCTGCTCCCATGATCCCTTCCCAGGGGTCTTCAAGCCTCTTGTCATTTCTCTGTCCCAGAAACCCCCAGTGAAATGAGGAGGGGCTTTAAAAAGTTGGTCAGGCTTCCGGCATTGAGTCGGAAGGGCGTGCCTGCGCCGGTCCCAGTGGGTTACTGGGTGGGACAGAGAACTGGGTTTTCTGAAGGAGCTGGGACAGGTGGTGACTGTCCCTGACTGCCCCCTCTTTCTTCGCAGAAGGAGCCCAGCGAAGTGCCAACACCGAAGAGACCTCGGGGCCGACCGAAGGGAAGCAAAAACAAGGGTGCAGCGAAGACCAGGGTGAGGCTCGAGATGGGGCCGCTCCTGGACAGGTGGCCAGCAGAGGTCGCTCCCTCCTGGCCACAGCCTGGGGGGGGGTCTGTGTGGACAGGCGCTGGCTAGTCTTGGTTTCGTCCCTGGCATAGGTGGAAACGGGTCCATTCTGAATGGGGAGTGAAGGATGCGAGCTCAGGGTCTGGTCCCCCCTGGGCTTGGTCCTGCGAAGCGTAAAGGGGAAATCTGGGCCGAGATCCTGCTCTCCTGGCGAGAGCAAGGAGGTGGGGGAGAAGGGCCTCGGCAGCCTCCGGGCTGAGAACACCTTTTCCTCTGGCTTCCCTGAGAGCCCGAAGGGGTGGGGACAGGAGAAAAGGCCAGATCCACAGTGGCATCAGCTTTTCAGAAGAGTAGTTTGTTTTTTATTTTACTTTTTTTCTAAGGCACGACTCATATCCTCTGAGTCATGGGTGGAGGAGGGAGTAGGGGGCGTGCGTGTGTGTGTTGGGGGGGCGTGTGTCTGGCCAGTCACCACCGGCCGTCCTCGGGTGGACCTGCTGGGTGAGAGTTCGGGGCTGCCTGAACAGAGGTAGGGTCTGCCCCCACCCCACCTAGGGCATTGGCTGGTGGACACTTTGACTCAGGGCCTACCTTCTGATTCTCTAGAAAACCACCACAGCTCCAGGGAGGAAACCGAGGGGCAGACCCAAAAAACTGGTAGGTGAAGGGGCTCTTTGTGGGGAGGGTGTTAGGGACTCGCGGCATCTGATCCACGTACCATGGGAGAGCAGCCAACACCCAGGGCACCGGGCAGCCGCGGGGCGGGAAGGGAAGGGGTTTCCAAAGGTTGGGCAGCAGGAGAGGAGCTGTCCCCGGAGGGTCTCGGTCTCAGCACAGTTGCTTCCTCTGGTCTCCATCCCAGGATCTTCTGATCTGTCCCTGCATCCCCCTCACACACAGATGAGGAGGTGAGGGAGGAAAGCCACAGGGGACGGAGGGGGAGGTTCATCCATTCCAGCAGCCTCTTGGGAGTGGAGTTGTTGCAGGGAGGTGCCGCCCGCCACCCTTTCTGGGTCCCCAGATAGCTGTGGTGTGGGTGTAGGTGGGCTGAGTCAGATCACCTCTAGGGGTACACCCCAGCTCCTGCTCCTGGGAGGTAACTTGCCCCTCAGCTCCCAAGGCCCTCATTCCTCGAGCTGAGCCACCACTGGGGTTGGGGGGGCTGGGGCCAGGCCCCAGGAGTGAGTAACAGGAAACAAGTTGTTTTGGAGTCTGTGCCTGGCACGGGGCTGGAGGCCACTGTGGTGTCCCGACATTCCGGTCCAGTGAGTGAGCCCGCGGCACACTTCCCCTTCCTCCCCGGCCTGGCCTGGGGTCAGCCCCCGGCCAGCCCCATAGTAGCACCTGCCCCCGTGGGCCCCTGTGAGCCGAAGCCGCCCGGTCCCCTCTGCCCACAGGGCTCCCAGCCACCCTTTCCCTCGCGTGCCCTGGAGAGCCAGTCGGCCGGGCTGAGCACTGCGCTGGGCCATGCCCTCTGCCCCCATAAGCCTGGGGCAGGGGGCCTGCTCCTGGCCCTGGAGAGCAGCATGTGTGTGGTTTTTTCTTTTCCCTTTAAATTCTTCCGTTTTATGAATGAAAGCTGGCCGTGGAGGTTGCTGAGTCACCCACACACTCAGCCCTGACTCATCCCCCTTCTGGAGAGCAGCGAGTGCAGGGAGGGGCCAGAGGGGGAGGGGAGGAGGAGGAGGGGCCGAGCTCACGCTGCCCTGCCCACCTCGCAGGAGAAGGAGGAGGAGGAGGGCATGTCGCCGGAGTCCTCAGAGGAGGAGCAGTGACCGCCATCTGCACCACCTGCTCCCCCACTCAGGAGCAGCCTCCTTCTGGGACTGGACAGCTTCGCTCCGCCCCCACCCGCCCCAGGTCTCCCCACCTGCCCCTCACACTACACAGCACACCAGTTAGCCCCCCCCCCGCGCCAGCTGTGCCCCCACCCCCGGGAGGGGGACATTGCTCTCTGGGCTCTTGGTTTGGGGGCCATTCTCTGCCCCTCCACTGTTCCCTCTGGCTTCCTATAGAGGGGGCCTGGGAGGGCTCCCCTGGCCTTAAAAGGGGCCCAAGCCCCATCTCATTCTGACGCGCCCACCTCCCCCCAGCCGCCGCGGGGCCCCTGTGGTCCGCGTGGGGAGCAGTTTCCTCCAGCCGCCTCCCGCCCACCACGCACACTCGCCCCCCCCAGGACAAGGCTAACACCCCACTTAGCCGCACCCCCGCGCCAGCTGTGCCCCCACCCCCGGGAGGGGGACATTGCTCTCTGGGCTCTTGGTTTGGGGGCCATTCTCTGCCCCTCCACTGTTCCCTCTGGCTTCCTATCGAG
>NW_006159580.1:1954894-1956113 GCF_000334495.1 Tupaia belangeri chinensis | reverse complement strand
GTCCACTAGCGGGTCGGCCCAGCGGAGGGGGTGCTCAGCCCCAGGATGCCCCAGCCGACCTGTCTCACCAGTCGGGGCTCACACCACCTCCCTTACCTAGCCCCTGCACTAGCTGGGCAGCCCTTTGGGGTGCAGGAAGGCAGGAGGGTTTTGAGCCCCCAATCCTGACTTGGCAGGGGCGCCAGCCCACCTCGCCTTCACCCTGGGATCTGAGTACCGCAGTAGCGAGGGACATGCAGCCACCTGTGGTTCAGGCCAGCTGGGGCTGCTGCCACTCCGCCTGTCCCCCAGATGGGCACTGAGGAGCTAGCCCTGCCCGCCCCACCGTACTCCGCCCCACCCCCCAAGGTTCTGGTTCCATCTCCTCCTCTGTTCACAATCTACCTCTGGACATCTGTTCACAATCTACCTCTGGACAGTTGTTGTTTTTGTTCAATGTTTCATCCTCTGACATCCGACTTGCTGCTGCCACCAGCGCCACATCCTCATCGCCGCAGCAGGCTGGGTTACTGACCACCCCAGTCCCAGGGAAGGTGGGGCCCTGCCCCTAGGATGCTGCAGCAGAGTGAGGAGGGGCCCACACTGCCCACAAGGGTGTAGGGGCCACCTTCTCCCCTGTTCTGTCGGGGAGTGTTTAGCCATTATTTGTCCCAGCCTGGGGCTCCCCCTCTGGTTTCCTATTTGCAGTTACTTGAATAAAAAATATCCTTTTCTGGACTGGAGTCTGTCTGGTGTGTGCCCTGGAACCTGGCTGTGGGGGTGGTGGTGGGGGTGGAGCTGGCTCCAGGGAAGGTTAAGGCCCTCTTGAAGCTATCTACCCCCTTAGCCACAAAACGTCTTTATTTACAAAATAGATATATACCAAATACTATACATCTGGCCCCATCACCATGGAAACCTGCCCCAAAGCCCTCCTGGTGGGGAGGGGTCTGGCAAAGCCCAGCCCAGTTGGGCTAAAAGCGAAGCTGTCTCTGGGTCCTCTTGGAGGTGGGGCAGGCTCAGCGTCCAGAGGGCTGAAAACCTGGGAGGGTGGGGTAGGAGGGCTGCTGTGCAGAGCTTAGGAAAGTGGGTACAGGAATGGAGCCCCAGTACCCAGCACGGGCCTTGGGCACACCGGGCTGACAGGCTCTGAGGCTGCAGGTCAGGCGAAGGGTCCAGTCAGGTCTTGACATCTAGCAAGGGCACCCGCTTGTGCTGGTAACCACTCTGCCAGCCGTGG
>NW_006159580.1:1948891-1953352 GCF_000334495.1 Tupaia belangeri chinensis | reverse complement strand
TGTACCATAGGAGGTGTGGCCGGCGGAGGGGGTGCTCAGCCCCAGGATGCCCCAGCCGACCTGTCTCACCAGTCGGGGCTCACACCACCTCCCTTACCTAGCCCCTGCACTAGCTGGGCAGCCCTTTGGGGTGCAGGAAGGCAGGAGGGTTTTGAGCCCCCAATCCTGACTTGGCAGGGGCGCCAGCCCACCTCGCCTTCACCCTGGGATCTGAGTACCGCAGTAGCGAGGGACATGCAGCCACCTGTGGTTCAGGCGAGCTGGGGCTGCCCCCCCGTACTCCCCCCCACCCCCCAAGGTTCTGGTTCCATCTCCTCCTCTGTTCACAATCTACCTCTGGACAGTTGTGTTGTTTTTGTTCAATGTTTCATTCTCTGACATCCGACTTGCTGCTGCCACCAGCGCCACATCCTCATCGCCTCCCCCGGTCAGCCCTGGGTTACTGACCACCCCAGTCCCAGGGAAGGTGGGGCCCTGCCCCTAGGATGCTGCAGCAGAGTGAGGAGGGGCCCACACTGCCCACAAGGGTGTAGGGGCCACCTTCTCCCCTGTTCTGTCGGGGAGGGGGTAGCCATTATTTGTCCCAGCCTGGGGCTCCCCCTCTGGTTTCCTATTTGCAGTTACTTGAATAAAAAATATCCTTTTCTGGACTGGAGTCTGTCTGGTGTGTGCCCTGGAACCTGGCTGTGGGGGTGGTGGTGGGGGTGGAGCTGGCTCCAGGGAAGGTTAAGGCCCTCTTGAAGCTATCTACACCCTTAGCCACAAAACGTCTTTATTTACAAAATAGATATATACCAAATACTATACATCTGGCCCCATCACCATGGAAACCTGCCCCAAAGCCCTCCTGGTGGGGAGGGGTCTGGCAAAGCCCAGCCCAGTTGGGCTAAAAGCGAAGCTGTCTCTGGGTCCTCTTGGAGGTGGGGCAGGCTCAGCGTCCAGAGGGCTGAAAACCTGGGAGGGTGGGGTAGGAGGGCTGCTGTGCAGAGCTTAGGAAAGTGGGTACAGGAATGGAGCCCCAGTACCCAGCACGGGCCTTGGGCACACCGGGCTGACAGGCTCTGAGGCTGCAGGTCAGGCGAAGGGTCCAGTCAGGTCTTGACATCTAGCAAGGGCACCCGCTTGTGCTGGTAACCACTCTGCCAGCCGTGTACCACCTGGGGGAGGGGGGGCAGGCATGCCAGGCGGGCTCTGGCTTCAGGGGAGGTGGGAGAACACACACGCCCACCCCCACCTGCTCCCTGCGCCCCCAGAGGGTGCTTGCTTACCTTGGGGTCTCCCACATCTGAGAGCAGCTCCTGCTCAGATTCATGCAGCTCCTCCGCGGGGTCGTAGCTGTACATGGGGAGCAGGTGATGGCGTAGCCGGTCCACCCTGGGGGCAGGTGAGGGCTCAGCCCAGGGACCCCCTGCCCTCACATAACACCTGTCTCCACTCCCCTCTCCAAGGCAGGACAACAGGCTGCGGGGTCACAAGTCTGCCCCCAGGGCCCTCATCCCAGTGAGAGCCAGCGGACCTGTCTCTGGGGCTGCAGGCAGGCTACATGTGTGCAGAGAACCCAGGTCCCACAGGGCCTTAGGGCGGGGGGCCAGAACAGGGAGGAGGGCACGGGGCAGGGGCACTCACCGCTTCTTCTTCTGGACATACATCACCTGTAACAGAAACACACTGGAGGCTGCTGGGCCCGGACCCGGGAAGGCCCACTGGCCAGAGGGCACCCACCTCCACGTCCTCCTCTCCCTTCTCAGGACAGCTAGGTGCTGTGTGCAGACCGGACCAGGCCTCCCCGCCCTGCCTTAGCACGGGAGTCGGGGGCTCCTTACCACAGCCACCACCACCCCGACCAGGGTGATGAGGAAGAAAGGCCCCAGTACGTAGCCCACCATGGAGTCGCTGCTGGCCCGGGGGGCACTGGGCACTGTGGTGTTACTCATGGCCGGCAGCCGGAGGGCTGGGCGGCCAGCATGGGCAGGGGTGGTGCCTCGGGAGGGCGCCTCCACTGGGCTCCCTGGAGAGGAGAAAGAAGTCGCTGTGTCCCCTGACGTGGTGAGGACAGAGCTGCACCCCAGCTAACCCCAGCCCCTCCCACAAATCTAGGGATCTATGAAGACTGGGAAGGGGCCTGCAGCAGGTGGCGTGGTTAAGGGCACTGGACTCTCACGTGGCTGAGCACAGTTCAAGTCCTGGACCTGGCGGCTTGCTTTCTCACTTTCCCTCTCTCTCACTCTGTCCCTCTCTGGTCAAATTTAAGTAAGATAAATAAAAGTTAAATGAAATAATTCTTTAAAAAAAAAATACCTGGTCCCAGGTCCAACATTAGGACCAGGGATCCTTTAGATAAAGGAGCTGGCGTAACCCCGACAACTCAGAAAATCACTGGGTGGAAGGGGTACCCAGGGAAGGAAGGCTCCGGTCCTGAGTTGGAGTCTGCCCAGTCCTATCCCTGAATCAGGGTGGGGCCCACTCAAATTCAGGACAAACAAGAGCCTCAACTTCCGGGGAAAGGTTAGGTGCAGGCTCCCAGCTCCTGCCCACACCACCTGGGGCCTCTGCTGCCAGCCCTATACAGTGTGCAAAATGGAGATGAGGTTGGGGTAAGGTGAGAGCCCATCTCTGCCCTGGCCCAATCCCCACATCCCCAGCTACAGGTCCCATGTCTGGGCTCTGTGCCATCCTTGTCCCCAGTGTCACCTATAGCCAGGAATCCTCTCTCTCATCGCTCATGCCCGCGTGGACACAAGTGGTTAAGGGCTGGATTTTGCAGATGATGTCACCTCTCTCTGGTTCCCACCCCGGGCTCCACCCAGGTCCCTCCCCTCCTGGCCAGGGCTGACAGGTCGAGGTAGAGGGTCAGACCCATCGACAGCAGTGAGGAGGTCCTGCTGGGGCTGGGGCACGCAGGTGGCCCACGGTCCCTGACCTTGGTTAGCCTAGGTTTTCGTCAGAGGGCAAGGTGTTTCTACCTGTCCTCGTGTCCATGGGCACTGGCTTGCCCATACCCAGTCGCATGCTCTCTGTCCCAGGTCGCATGCAGGGGAAGGGAGGGACGTCAGGCCACTCCTAAGATCTGTGCCAGCTACGGCAGGCGGGAGGTACTTCTCACGGCGCGGGGAAGCTCGGGCCAGGGTTGGGGTGAGGGGGGAGCGGGGAGCGGCGCCGCGCCCGGGCATCCTGAATCTCGGCATCTAAATGCATGCAGCCACGCTGGTGCGCTGCAGTCCGGTGGCCGTGCCTTACCTCCCGCCGCTGCAGCCCAGACAGTAACGCCCTCGGTTGGCTCCCGGGTCCCGGAAGAGCCACCAGGCGCGTGATCAAAGGACCCGGGGAAATGGGCGGGGCTTCAGCAGAGTGCCGCAACCAATCCGGTGGCGGAAGGCGGACGGCCCGGAGGCTCCCGGAATGGCCTAGAGGGCGGGGCGCGTGCGGTTTCCCGGCGTCCCCCGGGCTCACCCCTGCGCAGGGCTCCGCGCTCGCGAGCTGGGACTCGCGGGGAGGCCGGCCCCGCCTCGCTCGCCCTCTGGCTGGAACCCGAGCGTAGGGTCACGCCACGCCGGAACATTCAGCTCAGGCGCTTCCCGGCAGGGCCCTGGGGGTCCTGTTGGTTGGCTGGCTGGCCCTCGGGCGGTGCGCAGCCGGCGGATTAGCCCTGGGCTGGGACCCCGGCCCCCAACCCCTCCGGCCTGTCTGCACAAACTGTCGTGGGATTAGAGGTGACTCGGGCAGGAGGCGCGCAGCACGCACTGCACGAGTGTCAGTTCCGCCCGATGGCCTCTTTACAGTTTGGGGGACACGGCAGCGGGGTGAGGCCAGCTCGGGTCAAAGCCTTGGTGGTCGGATCATTAAAAGGGCACACACTGGCGCCTGCGAGTGGCGTGGTGGTTGAAGCGCTGGACTCCCCACATGGTCGATTGTGGTTTGACTCCCAGACCTGGCGGCTTGCTTTCTTACTTTCACCTCTCTGTATCTCTCAATATCTTTCTCTGGTCACATTAAAATAAATGAATAAATAAGTAAAAATAAATAGGTAACTTTTTTTTTAAGGGCACACACTGGGGAACTCGGAATCAAACGGGTGGTTTCCCAGTGTCAGTATGGTGGTGGCGGTTGCTGGAGTTTGCAAAACCTAACCGGGGAAGCGAGGCAAACTGCATAAGGGATCTGTTTCTTCCAATGCTAGTTGACTCTACAGTGATCTCAATGAATGTGTGTATACAACTCTGAAGGGACTTCGAAATGTAATGGAAGACTTGAATTAAAATAGCTTATTTTGAGGGCAGCCAGGTAGCAATGGTTAAGGCGGCTGGATCCCACATGGTGCCCCAGGCGGTTTGAGTCCTGACCCCTAGGATTGAGAAACAGGCAGGGGTATGTGTGTGTGTGGGGGGATTCCTAAATGCTCATTGAGTAGAGAAGGGATTGTGGGGTGGGATTTCTCACTTTCTCTCTCTCTCTCTCTCTCTC
>NW_006159580.1:1945557-1948792 GCF_000334495.1 Tupaia belangeri chinensis | reverse complement strand
TCTGGTAAATGTGTGTACCCTATAGCAAAATTTTAAAATAATAAAGTTGAATAAATAAACTTTCTTTTAGAGGTTTTGGGTTTAGGGCACGTGCACTCTCCAGAAAGAGACAGAGAAAAAGTGAGAAATCACCCCCCCCAGGGGGGATGGTCACGCCGCAATCCCTTCTGTTCCATTCTCCTCTCGGGATCTTGGGCACGCATGCACACAAGCCTGGCATGCGTTTAAGCCACCAGGTCTGGGACTTGAACCTCATTCGACTACATGGGAGTCCAGTGACATAGCTATTACGTTAACTGCTGGTCCCAAATGACCATTTTTTAAGAAGTTTATTTTGGGGACCTGGCAGGTGGCATGGTGGTTAAAGGCACTAGACTCCTGTGTGGCTGACAACTGTTCAAGTCCCAGACCAGGTGCCTTCCTTTCTCATGCTCCCTCTCTTTTTCTCTGTTTCTCTCTCTCTCTCTCTGATCAAATTGGAAAATAATAGTATTAATAATAATAAAGTTAAATAATAAAATATTTTTTTTAAGTTTATTTTGGTGCCAAAAAAATTTGGGGGGGAGGCTAGGCTGAGCCACATGAGAACGTTCTGAGTTCTTGTAGAGAGACTAGGATGGATCTTGGCATTAGGACCCTATTAGGGGTACTTTCTGTGTCTTTCCTGTTCGTGGGGACAATAAGTTTTTTTGTTTTTTTTTTCTTAAAGGTTCTGCTACAGGATGTGTGGGCTCAACAGAGAAAGAGAGCGAGAGAGAGAAAGTGAGAAATCACCCCCAGGGGGCATGACCATGCTGCAGTCCCTTCACCGTTCTTCTCTTGGGACTTTGGGAATGAATGCGTGTGTGCCCTGTGTATCTTCCACGCCACCCACTGAGGGACTTGAACTGTGCAGTCGGCTGTGTGGGATCCAGCCACTTTAACTACCTGGCTAGCCTGGAAGTAAACTTAATTTTTAAATTTTTAAAAATTTAAAAAATTTCTCACTGGAGAAAAAGAAGGAGAAAGCGAGAAAGCAGGGGAGATGGCCACGTTGTAATCCCTCTCCTCCATTCTTTTCTCAGGATTTTGGACACACACACACACACACCCAGCATGTTTTGCGAGCCACTGGGTCTGGGACTAGAACCGCTCACCTTGCCACGTGGGATCCAGGTAACTTAACCACCAGCCACCAGCTGGCCCCTTAATTTTTTTTTAGACATATGCATAGTCTTTTCATAATATTCATTTAAGTTTTTTTCTTTTTATTCACGATGGAGTACCCTCCGCTGTGTCTGGTCACTCCAGTCATCCGGCCCATGGGAGCTTGAGCACTCAGGCAGGTGCCCCAGCGTGTCCCAGGCTGACGGGCTGGGGACTGGAATGGTGGTCTCCACGTGGGACTGGGCCCTCTCAGCAGTGCGTGACCCTGCACGTTGGAGACAGCACCAACAACAGGCATTTTCCACGAGCTTTTCGAAGACCGCGTCTCTGTGCGCACGTTTGCGTGTGTGGTTTCGTACCAGATCCTCCTCTCTCCGCAGAAAGTCGCACACAGCTGGGGACCTCCAGATTGCTAAGTGATGAAAGCCAGCCGTGCACATGAAGATGGTGGCTGCTGACCGTCACAGCCCTCCTGGGTCCTCAGTGGAAACAAGGAAAAGGGGCAAGCCAGGTCGCTCTGTTCTTACCGGAGGGACACTCAGGGCAGCTGTGAGGGCGGGGGGTAGCCGGCGGTGTGGAAAGTCTGCAGGGCCTGGGTCTCCAGGTGGGGAAGACGGCTGAGGACAGGTCTGGCATGGAGGCCGACCCAGCCGGGAACCAGAGGGCGGATGGGAGTGTCCAGCTCGTCTCCTGACACCCCTGAGAGTGGTGGGGACAGCGGGAAAGGAATGGAAGCCGTGTCTGAGTCCAGAGGCTCCAGGTGGCCCGCCTTGTGCCCTCAGGCTTCCGGACCCAGAGCCGGAGAGTGGGGAGACCGGCCAGCCCACGGCCACAGCAGGAGGTCCTCACCTTGCAAAAAGGCAGGGAACAAGTGCTGGGTTCGAGAACCCAGGCCCGACTGTCAGCATAACCAATGTGTGTCCCCATCCCCGAGACTGTCACCATATCCCTGAAGGCCTGGAGGAGCAGGTCCAGGCTCCCTGCTGAGGCATGCGAGGGAAGGGCTGGAGTCTCGGGGTCAAAGCCCAGCGCATTTCTACTGCCCTCGCTCCTAGGACAGGGCACTCCTGTGAGCCAGGCGGGCAGCGGAAGCAGCCCCAGCTTACCAGTGCGGAGGCCGAGGTGCTGAGCAAGGTGATCCCTTCTCCAGGGTCTCGGCCTGGGGTGGCAGGCAGGCCTCCTTCCTGACTTCATGCGGGGAGCGCTCCAGGGCTGCCTCCTGGGCAGGTCTCTCCCTGGGCTGAGGCTTCCGCTCTCAGGACGGGATCCCCACGTGCGGCCCGGGGCCACTGCAGCTCTGCCCAGGCTCTCCGTGCAGCTAGCTGCCAGCTCAGGAAGGGGAGGGTTAGTGTGGGGCTCAGGACACCGTGCGACCCTGCTCCGGTTTTCCGAGTCCCCTTCTCCAGGCTGCAGTGAGTGCCTGGACTCGTGTCTCCATTCTCCTCCACACACACACATGCACACACACCTGGCGCGACTTCCAAGCTACCAAGGCTCAAACTGTGCTAGTCTATGTGGGAATCCAGCACCTGAACCACCGCACCACCTGCTGGGCCCACTTTCTTTTTTTTTTTTTTTTTTAAGTGATTTTTGCTGTAGGGCATGGGCACTCATCCTAGAGACAAAGAGAAACAGACAGAAAGCGAGAATCACCCCCTAAGGGGAATGGCCATGCCACAGTCCCTTCTCCTCCATTCTCCTCTTGGGATCTTGGGCACGCACACACATGCACCCAGCATGAGTTCTAAGCCACCGGGTCCGGGACTCGAACCTTGATCAACTCTGTGGGAGTTCAGAGATGTAACCATTATACCATCTGCTGGTCCCAGCTAGCCCCACTTTTTTAAAAAAAGGTTCTGCTTGAAGGCATGCGCGATTCCTCGAGAGAGACAGAAAGTGAGAAACACCCCCCTGGACGGTCATGCCACAATCCCTTCTCCTCCATTTCTCCCTCCTTTTGGGAATTTTGGCATACAGGCACATGTACTAAGTACTTTTTTTGTTTTTGTTTTTAAGAATTATTTTATTTAACTTTATTTATTTAAATTTGACCAGAGAGACACAGAGTGAGAGAGACAAAGAGGGAAAG
>NW_006159580.1:1943134-1943972 GCF_000334495.1 Tupaia belangeri chinensis | reverse complement strand
CCAGAGAGAGCAAGCTGCTAGGTCCAGGACTCGAACCACAGTCGGCCATGTGGGAGTCCAGCGTCCTTAACCATCATGCCACTTGCCGGCCTCTTGTTTTTGTTTCATAAGAGAGATTTTTGCTATAGGACACATGCACTCACTGGAGAGACAGAGAGACACAAAGCGAGAAATCATCCCCCTGGGGGGATGGCCATGCTGCAATCCCTTCTCCTATATTCTCCTCTCAGGATTTTGGACACGTACACACATGCGCCGGGCGTGAGTTTCAAGCCACCAGGTCCGGGATTCAAACTGCAGTCAGCCACATGAGAGTTCAGCACCTTAACCACCACACCATGTGCTGGCCCCAACTGGGGTGTGTCTCCAAGCCAGGTGGTCTAGGCCGTACAGGACCCAGCCACCCTCATCACCATGCTACAGTCTGACCAAAGAAGGGAATTTTATAATGACAAAGTGGTTCATCAAGGACACAACCCTAAATGTCCACGTGTCTAATGAGAGCTTCACAGCAGACGGGGCACGTGGGCGCCAGGTGGCGTGGTGCGGGAACGCTGCACTCCCACACGGCCGGCCGCAGTGTGAGTGCCAAACCTTGGGGTTGCTCTCTCACTCCCCTCTCTTGCTTTCTCACTGTGCATGCATGTATGCATGCATGTATGTATGTATGTATAAATAAGTAAGTTGAATAAAACAATTCCTTAAAAAATTTATGGAGCATAAACTGATAAAATCACAAGAAAAGGGAAATACAATTACATTCAGAGGTTTTTTTTTTTTTTTTTCAAAATTTTTTTGGGGGGGCCAGGAGGTGAAATAGTGGTTAAGGGGCCTGCAC
>NW_006159580.1:1924972-1942898 GCF_000334495.1 Tupaia belangeri chinensis | reverse complement strand
AGCAGGTGGTGTGGTGGTTAAAGGCGCTGGATTTCCACGTGGCCAACCATGGTTCAAGTCTTGGACCTGGTGGTTTGCTTTTTGGCTTTTCCTTTCTCTATCTCTGTCTCCATCTGGTCAAATTGAAAAATAATAACAACAAATAAAATTAAATAAATAAATAAATAATTCTTAATAAAAAAGAATTGTTTTATTTAAATTTATTTATTTATTTTAATTGTGACCAGAAAGAGACAGTGAGAGAGAGTAAGAGAGAGAGGGAAAGTGAGAAAGCAAGCCACCAGGTCTGGGACTTGAACTATGGTTGCCCATGTGGGAATCCAGCGCCTTTAACCACTACACCACCTGAAGGCTCCCAGAGATTATTTTTTAAAGAATTATTTTACTTAATTTTAGTCATTGTCATTACTTTTATTTTTCTGAAGTAGACCAGAGAGAGAGAGAAGGAAAGTGAGAAAGCAAGCTGCCAGGTCTGGAACTCGAACCATGGTCAGCCATGTGGGAGTCTAGCTGCCCTAACGACCTGCTGGCCCCTACATTCAGAGATTTTAATACACCTCTCTCGGTTATTGATATGACAAACAGGCAATCAACCAGGACAGAGTACACTTGAATGATATTATCAACCAACTTGACCTGATTAGCATTCATAATACACCCCACCTAGTAATAGCATAACACACGGTCTCAGGTGTGCCGAGACCCTTTACCAAGATAAAGGATTAAAGATAAGTTATACATTGGGTCATTAATTACAGAAGATATTCTCTGATCACAGTGGAATTACATTAGAGATGGACAATAAAAGGTCCTCAAAAAAACTCTCAGTATTTGGAAACTGAGAACACACTTCTGGATCAAATCAGGACATGTTAGAAACTGAAAGAAAGCACGACAGGTAAGAGTGTGTGGGCCGCCCCTACATCGGGAGGGCTCGGGGTGTGCGGGCCGCCCCTACAACAGGAGGGCTCCCTAGCACTGCGCCTCTGTGGGAAGGGAGGGCGGCCGGTACCGCCTGAAACCAAGTGTGCAGAAGAAAAGGGGTAACAAACAGCAACGTGAAGGTCGATGAAATGAGGAGCCAACCGAGAAAACCAGTGGAAGGCTGCTTCTTGAAAAGCTCGACACTTTTCGACCTCTAGGCAGACGCATCAAGAAAAAAGAAAACAAATCACCAACCTCAGGAATGAGAGGTAACATCACAGATTTACAGATAATTTGCGAATGATACAGGATTATTAGGAGCAACTTTACGTCAGTAAACAGGAAGCAGAAAGAGGAGTTACATAATCAACATTCAATACTAGCTCTTAAGTTTAACCTATGTAGTTACTTTTTTTTTTAAGATTTTTTTTTTTTTTGAGAGGTTTTTGCTACAGGGTGCGTGCGCTTGCCAGAAAGACAGAGAGAGACATAGAGACAGGAAGCAAGAAATCACCTCCCAGGGGGGATGGCCACGCCGCAATCCCTTCTCCTCCATTCTCCTCTTGGGATCTTGGGCATGCTCGCACACGCGCCCGGCGTGAGTTTTAGGACACTGGGTCCGGGACACGACCAGCGGTTGACTACGTGGGAGTCCAGCGACATAGCCATTGTGCTAACTGCTGGTCCCAGAATTTTTTTTATTTAACTTTATTTATTTTATTTTGACCAGAGAAGGTGGGAGAGAAAAAAAAAGAGAGAAAGAGAGAAAGCAAGCCGCCAAGCCTGGGATTCAAACTGTGGTCGGCCATGTGGGAGTCTACACCCTTAACTATCATGCCACCTGCCAGCTCTCTTTTTTCAAATTTGCTATAGGGCACATGTACTTACCAGAGAGAGAGAAAGAGAAAGATGAATGTGAGAAAGCATCCCACGGGGGGTGGGGGGCACAGCTCAACCCCTTCTCCTCCATTCTCAGGGACTCACCCACACAGCCGGCTCTTACTTTTTTGTTGGTGTTAGTTTTTGCTATAGGGCATGTGTGCTTGAGAGAGACTGAGAGAGAGACTGAGAGAGAGACTGAGAGAGAGAACCTGGGGTGGACGGCCACTCGGCAATCCCTTCTCCATTCTCCTCTTAAGGATTTGGGCACACACACACACACACACACACACACACACCAAGACTCCACACAATCATCTCAACAGATGCAGAGAAAGCATTTGACAAAAACTTAACCCCCTTTCACGGCAGGAATAGGAGGATAGATCTTTTTAGCTAATGGTGTTGGAACAACTGGATATCAGCGTGGAAAAAGGAAACCTCACGCCATATTCCAAGTGTAGGACGTTTGGGTCGGAAGGTGGGGCACTGGTACAGTGGGATGCTCTGTGAGGCTGGCCCACGTGGGAAGTCCCAGCCTCGCATCCACGACCCGTGTGCGCAGTGGGCGTGTGTGTGCCCGTCATCCAGGGCTCGCTCAGGCAGTGGGGGGTGTTATGGCGTTAAGACCCTATTGGGGGTAATATCTCTCCATCTCTCTGATTCATGGAAGAAATAAGTAAATAGGAGTCGGCTAGTGGCGTGGTGCTTAAGGGCACTGGACTCCCACATGGCCAACCACAGTTCGAGTCCCAGACCAGGCAGCTTGTTTTCTCACTTTCCCTCTCTCTCTCTCTCTCTCACTCTCTTACTCTGCACTCTGTCCTTCTCTGGTTAAATTAAAAAAAATAAAGTTAAGTAAAATAATTCTTTTTAAAAAAGAAATAAATTGGGACCAGCAGTTAGCGTAATGGCTATGTCTCTGGACTCCCACGTAGTCGATCGTGGTTTGAGTCCCGGACCCGGTGGCTTAAACTCACACTGGGCACGTGTGCGTGCGTGCCCAAGATCCCGAGAGGATAATGGAGGAGAAGGGATTGTGGCGTGGCCATCCCCCCTGGGGGGTGATTTCTTGCTTTCTGTCTCTCTGTCCCTCTCTGTCTGGCTGGCGAGCACACGCGCCCTATAGCAAAAACTTCTTCAAAAAGAAGAAAGGAAAGAAAGAAACTGAAAAAAAAAAAAAAAAACCCACATAACACAGTGTCTGTTTCCATTTATAGAAACTCTAGGCTCAGCCACAGTGGCTCGGGCGGTAGACTGCCCTGCCCAGTGCTGGCCCATATGGGAAGACCCAGGTTTGGGGCCTGGTCAGACTGAGTGTGTCAGGCGGGCTCATGGGGGCTGGGGGTGGCCATCACCGCATGCTGCGGCCTTCCCAGGGGTCCCGAACTCTCTCTCATGAGAGAAAGAGAGAAACGTTAATAAATAAATGCAGACTAACTGATTAGAGTTTGCGGCATTAGGGAGGTCAGGTCAGAGGAGAGGGATCGTAAAGGCAGTACAAAGAAACTTTTTGGGGTAATGGCTATGTCCATTATCCCGGTGGTAGTGATAGTTTCAGAGGTGATCACATGGGACCAGCAGTTGGCATAATGACTATGCTGCTGGACTCCCGTATAGTAAATCGCAGGTTCAAGTCCTGGACCCGGTGGCTTAAACTCACACCAGGCGAGTGTACGTGTGGGCCCAAGATTCCGAGAGGAGAAGGGATGCGGCATGGCATGGCCATCCCTCTGGTGGGTGATTTCTTGCTTTCTGTTTCTGTTTCTCTCTTTCTGGTGAGCGCATACGCCCTATAGCAAAAAACTCTCAAAAACAAAACAACAAAACAAAACAAAACAAACAGGTGAATACATATGTCAAGACATAAAATTATGCATTCAGAATATGCATAAAATAAACATTTAAAATATACAGCTTTTTGTATGGTAACTAAATTTCAGTAAAGTTGTTTTTAAGAAATAATTATTTTATTTAACTTTATTTTTTTATTATTATTTGATCAGAGAAAGACAGAGAGAGGGGAAACAAGAAAGCAAGTTGCCAGGTTTGGGGCTTGAACCACAGTCAGCCATATGGGAGTCCAACATCCTTAACCACCACACCACCTGCCAGCCCCAGTAAAGCTGGTTTTTTAAAAGCATTATTTTGTTTAACTTTATTTATCATTATTATTATTTTTGATTTGACCAGAGAGGGACAGAGAGAGAGGGAAGGATAGTGAGAAAGCCAGCCGCCAGGTCCAGGACTCAAACCACAGCTGGTGATGTAGGAGTCCAGTGCCCCAACAACCACACCAGCTGCCGGCCCCAGTAAAACTGTGGTTTGTTTTTGTTTTTTAGAGTTATTTATTGCTCTTTCCCATGGCAGGTGAAAAAGCTGCGAAGCAGGATACTAAGGAGAAGAAACCTGAAGCCAAGAAGGCTGATGTCAGTGGCAAGGGTAAAAAGGGTGACCCCAAGGCTAAAAAGCCCAAGAAGGGGAACCCCATTGCAGCTGAACCCCTGTCCTAGTCCGGGGCATCGGCAGATACTCCCGGTCTGCCATGGATTCCAGGAAGGCCGCGTACAAGAGGAAATACTCGGCCCCTAAATCCAGGATCGAAATGAAAAAGGAGGAGAGGGTTCTTGAGACGCTCACAATACCAGCTGCTGGAGACAAGAATGGTGGAACCCGGTGGTTAAACTGCACAAAGTGCCTGGGTATTATCCTACTGAAGATGTGCCTTGAAGGCTGTCAAGCCAGGGTAAAACCCCCTCAGTGAGCACGTGAGAGAGCTGCGAGCCAGCGTCACTCCTGGGACCATCTGATCATCCTCACTGGACGCCACAGAGGCAAGAGGCTGGTTTTCCTGAAGCAGCTGAGCGGTGGCTTGCTACTTGTAACTGGACCGCTGGTCCTCAGTCAGGTTCCACTGCGTAGAACACACCAGAAATTTGTCATTGCCACCTCCACGAAATTGATATTAGCAAAGTAAAAATCCCAAAGCACCTCACTGATGCTTACTTCAAGAAAAAGAAGCTGCGGAAGCCCAGACACCAGGCAGGTGAGATCTTCGACACAGAGAAGGAGAATACGAGATTTCAGAGCAGCGCGAGGTTGATCAGAGAGCTGTGGACTCACAAGTTTTACCAAACATCAAAGCTGTTCCTCAGCTCCAGGGTTTCCTGCGACCTGTGTTTGCCCTTACAAATGGAGCTGATCCTCACAAATTGGTGTATATGTATATGTATGTGTGTGTGTATATATATGTATGTGTATATATATATGTATGTGTGTATATATATATAAAATAAATTATTTCATTAATTTTATTTGCTCATTCATTTGTTTTAATTTGACCAGAGAGAGAGAGAGAGAGAGAGAAAGTGAGAAAGCGAGCCACAAGATCTGGGACTTGAACCACAGTTGGCCATATGAGAGTGTCCAGTGCTTTAATCACCACGCTGTCTACTGGCCCCAGTAAAGCTGTTTTTAAAATGTGATAAAGAATGCCAAAAAAAGGGACCAGCAGATGGCGTGGAGGTTAAGGCGCTGGACACTCCCACATGGCTGACCAGGGTTCAAGTCCTGAATCTGGTGGCTTGCTTTCTCACTTCCTCTCTCTCTCACTCTCACCCTCTGTCTCTCTCTGGTCAAATTAAAAAAATAAAGGAATGAATAAATAAAGTAAGAAATAATTATTAAAAAAAAAAGAATGCCAAAAAAAAAGAAAAAAAGAGAGAGAGAGAGAGAGCCAGCCCATAGCATAGCAGTAAGTGCTTCCATAGAAAGCTAGACCTCAGGACCATCAGCCGGCGTGGTGGTTAAGGCACTGGACACTCCCACAGGGCCAACCATAGTCCAAGTTCCGGATCTGGTGGCTTGCTTTCTCACTTTCCCTCTCTCTCTCTCTGTGTCTCAAATTAAAAATAAATGATGAATAAATAAATGAAATACTTAAAAAAAAAAGAAAGTTGGACCTCACATGGCCAACTACAGATCAAATCTGAACATTATACCAGGTGCATGTGCGTGTGTGCCCAAAATCCTGATGGGAAGGAGAAACAGAGGAGGAAGGATTTCAGGATAGCCACATCCTGCTGGGAACTTTCTCTCAATCTCTCTCTTGTGAGCAAGCACACGTGTCCTCTGGCAAAAAAAAAGAGTAGAGCATCTAGTGATCAGAACTTTTCTTTCCCCTAGAGAGTGTGTGTACTTGTCAGAAACAGAAAAAGAAAGAGAAGAAAGAGAAGAAAGGAAGAGAAGAGAGAGAGAGAGAGAAAGTGAGAAATCACCACCCTTCAAGGGAGATGGCTATGCTGCAATCCCTTCTCCTCTTGGAATTTTGGGCATGCACGCAAAAAGCACCAGGTGTTTCTCAAGCCAGGTCTGGGACCCAAACGGTGCCATGGACCATATGGGATCCTGCCAGCACCTGCTCAGTTGAACACGTTTCTCTGAGTGGGAAGGCTGTGGATTAGAAATAAACGTAAAATAGGGGCCGGAGGTGGTGTGCTGATTCAAGGTGCTGGATTCCCATATGGCTGACCACGAGAATATTTTAAAAAAGAAATAAATGAATAAGTAAAATTAAATAAAATGAGTCTTAAAAAAAGAAATAAACATAAAATAAACACACAAAGACACGCAAGTATAGAAGTGAGGATCAGGTGGGCCCAACTTCTCTGATAGAGAAGTTGTGACCAGGAATTGGCCTCAGATTTATTCTTTTAAAGGGCAGAAAATAAGGGCAGAGGAAATGGAACGTTAAAGTAGTTGCTTTAGGATGTAAATTGTCTGAAGATGCAACCACGACTGGCACCATGCCATCTCTTTGATTTTTGGGGGGCAAAATCTGATAAACACATGGGGCTTCCTTAGCCTCACACTGCCCTGCAGTAACCGACAACAGGCAGGTAGTGTTTTCATATGGAAATGCTCTCATAGCCATGCTAATGAAGCTCACTGAAGTTTCTTCATGCATCTGAAGGTCACCATGTTTTCTCAGATTGGCCACTCTCCACAGGATCCAGCCGCCTTAACCTCCACACACCTGACAGCCCTGAAGTTTATGAAATTACTGAGTGGTGAGTCCACACCAGCCCCCAGGGACTGGAAGAGGAAGGCCACTGAGAAAGAGGAACCAAGACTGCAGCAGGACCTTGTCACCTATCATCAGGTCATCCGGCTCAGTCTTGCCAGGCTGACACTGAGTGCCTTGGCCCCCTGGAGGTGCCTCCTTCCAGGCCCTTCCCTACTCCACTCACTCATTTTGCGCAATCACTTGGTCCCCGTATGCCCCATTTCCCACCTCCTCGCTTTCTCTGCAGCCAGCTGGGAGCTCACCGGCCTCTATGGGAGGTGGGAGCAGGGGCCAGGTCAGCCTGGGGCCTCTGCGGCACTCTGGGGGGAGGGGTCAGTGGGCCTGTGGCAGGGGGACCCTGGACCTGGTCCCTACCATTGCACTGGCAGCCTGAGGAGGTAAGGCATGGAACCCCAGAGCAAGGTTTTGTTGTCTGGGGACTCTCTCCACCGTAGGTCACTGTGGGCACTTGTAAATACGATGTTCCAAGAGCAGGGCCACCCCCACAGCTCCAGCCTCTGCTCAGCCCTCAGCTGCAGTGACTGCCCTGGTCCCACCATGGCTATTCCTCCTGAGGCCTCCACGCAGGCGACCTCAGACCTCACTGTCACAGGAGACTCGCCCTCCCAAAGCTGGCAGGGCCTGACCTGGCGTGTGGGGGCCACTCACTAGCCCGAGCACCAGAGGCCTGGCTTGCAAGCTGTTTGTCCTGTCCCCCAGCCTCCCCTCATTTCCTGGCCTGTCCCACCGCATCGTTTCCCTTCTGCCCTCCAGTCTCTCCAGGCTTCAGCCTCCTCCACACACGGGGGGCAAAGAAGCACCTGCCCGCCAGGACCGCGATCTGCCCACTGTCCCCTCAGATCGCGTGCCCTCCAAGCAAAACAAATCCCTCACCTCCACCCCCAAGCGCAAGTCCCTGAACCTGCCTCCTCAGCCACTTGACAGTCCTCTGTTGCGGTCCCCTTAGACAGTTCGATGCGCATGGAGACAGAGGTGGTGGGTGAAGGCGGTCCCCACCCCCTCAGCAAATGATGTAACTGTCAAAGTTCTGCTTAAGGCTTATCCGGGGCATTGGTGGCCATGACAACATTTTGGCATGAACATTTGTAGATGCTGCGAAGCAAACTGAAGACAACATGTGTTCTATACCATCTCCCATTTTGTTGAACAACAAAGCCAGTGTGTGTGAGGGAAGCCTCATTTCACACCCGGTGAACACTGAAGAACAGGTCGCCTTCCTCGAACAGGTTTTTGGAGATCAAGCTTTAATGCGGACTACCACGTTCTGAAATCACTTGCTAGTTTTGTATTTTTGTTATATAAAAAATATGTTCAAAGTTAAGTGAACACTGAAGAACAGGTCGCCTTCCTTGAACAGGTTTTTGGAGACCAAGCTTTAATGCGGACTACCACGTTCTGAAATCACTTGCTAGTTTTGTATTTTTTTATATAAAAAAAATGCTCAAAGTTAATTTATTGTATTAATTAAGCTCTTTAAAGTACAATAAATAAATAAATGAATAAATAAATAAATAAATAAATAATTCTCCTAGGAGGGATGGCCTTCTCCACTCGTTCGGGATTTGGGGCAGGCATGTGCAAACACTCAGCGTGCGTTTTGAGCCACCAGGTCTGGGACTTGAACAGCAGTTGACTACATGGGAGTCCAGCGATGTAACCACTGTGCCATCTGCTGGTCTCGGAAAAGTTCCATGAGGTAGTGGTGAGGTGGGCAGAGGCTAGCTCACGGAAGCGTACTTACTAATCTAAGGAACTTCACTCCGAGAGCTACCGGGGGCAGACACCCGGAAGTGTTGTCAGGGACATGACGGGAAGAGTGAGGGGTGAAAGACAGAGAGCAGGCAAGTGCCTCTGGACTCCAGTGTGGCACACGCTGCTCACTGGCCGGCAGCACTGGCGGCTGAGTGGAGGGGAGACGTGAACCCGTGCGAGCCCCTGGCAGGCTCTGCTCTAACATAGGAGAGAACAGGGCTGGCTGGGTCAACTCAGGGTTGGCGCTGCGGGCTGCAGTGGAAGGACAGGGAGACGAGAAAGATGGCGTCATTAATTTCCGGTGAATAAATGAGTGACGAAGGGCTGGAAAGCGTCTGGACCTGGCACTGGCTGGGTAGAGCCCAGTGGCCAACGTGAGATAACCATTTTAAATAAGATTTTCAGAGGACTGGCAGATGGCATAATGGTTACAGTGGTCCCACGTAGTCGACTGTGGTTCAAGTCCCAGATCTGGTGGCTTAAAGCTCATGCCAGGGGCCCAGCAGGCGGTGTGTTTTAAGGATGCTGGACTCCCATATGGCAGACCCCAGTTCAAGTCCTGGACCTGGCAGCTGGCTGTCTCACTTTCTCTTTCTCTCACTCTGTCCCTCTCTGGTCAAATTTTAAAAAGTAAATAAACCAAGTTAAATAACTAAAAACAAAACAAAACAAAACAAAAAAACCAACCTTACACTGGGCATGTGTGCATGTGTGTGCCCAAGATCCCGAGAGAATGGAGGAGACTGGATTGCAGTGTGGCCATTCTCCCTGGGGAGTGATTTCTCACTTTTTGTCTCTGTCTCTCCAGTGAGGCAACACACCCAATAGCAAAAATCTCTTACAAAAAGAAATAAAAATAAGAATATCAGGGCTGGCCCAGCAGTACAGTGGTTAAGTGCCGTGTAGAGGCAGCCAGATCCTACATGGCAACCTCAGTTCTAATCCTGGTCCCGGCACATACACATGTGGCCAGGATCCTGACAGGAGAGAGAACTGAAGGCAGGACTGTGGTGTCACCATGCCCCAGTGGGGGGCGCTCTCTGTTTCGCTGTCTCTTGTACATGTACATATGCCCTCTGACAAAAGAAAAAGGGGGTTGTTTAGGCTCTACTGATGTCGTGGTGCTCTTGGGGAAGAAGTTGGTGTTCCGAGTGACCCTGGTCCTGAGGAAGTGGTTCGGGGGCCCCGTGGCACTTTCCCACTACCCCCACCCTTTGCCCCTTTCCCCTCCTGGCTACGCTAATGGTGGTCACAGCACCAGTGAGGAAGAAAACGAGACTCACTGCGAGTCTGAGGAACAAAGTAACTGCTGTAAAATCTCCTTCCACTGAAAGAGGCCATGAAGTTAAACACTGAAATAAATTATTAGCTGAAATGGATTCCCAATCTGATTCCACAACTGGATTTTTAGGTAAAACTGTGGGAAAATGGAAGATCTTGTCCAGAGGGAGCCAAACAAGCTGTCGTGCTATCTGATGCTGTCTCCACTGTTTGTCTTTTTTGTCATTTATTGGATCTTTTTCATGTATTTATTTTGTAAGAATCATTCATTTCATTTTATTTATCATCATCATTATTATTATTCAATTTAAGCAGAGAGAGACAGGGAGAGTGTGAAAGCAAGCCACCAGGTCCAGGACTCGAACAGTGGTCGACCGTGTGGGAGTCCAGTGCCTTAACCACCACACCACCTGTCGGCCCAATTTACTGGATTATTAAACTGAGGTCATATAAAAAAAAAAAATACAAAGATGTTCGTGGCCCGGCGTGTGGGAGTCCAGTGCCTTAACCACCACACCACCTGTCGGCCCAATTTACTGGATTATTAAACTGAGGTCATATAAAAAAAAATACAAAGATGTTAGTGGCCCAGCCAAGGTGGCACAGGGAGCGGAGGGCTGTGTGACACTGAAGCCTAACAGGAGGTCCAGAGCTTGGACACTGGGCCGATCTGGATGCATGGGGCACACCTGCAGGTGCTCCCGACTGGCTGGCTGACGGCACGGTGAGACCGTCGAGGGTACCTGTCTAACTCTCATGAAGTAAATCCTAAGGGTTTTCATGGCCACAGAGCAGCCGCTGTTACTGACGCACGGCCAGTGCCCTGTGCTCCCCGCTCAGGGCTCCCAGCGAGCGCGCCGATGGGAAGCCCGTCCTCACTGTGCTGTCTGCAGACCTGGAATACAGCGGCCCGGACACTGTGCTTCCTGACCTCCCGGCTCCCCAGGCTTGCCCCTGCTCCCTGCTCATCTGCCTCACGCCTCCTCATAGCTCAGTGCCCACTCGTGCACCCTCCATAAAGGTCCCTCTGCTGGGACCTGCGGGCTCGCCCCCACAGACACCTGTCATGTCCAGGTCCCTCCACCTCCCTGTCCCTCTTCATGTGAGGTGTGGGGACCAGACGGAACTCCAGCTCCACTCACCCCTCTGCCTCCAGGTCCTGCTTGCCCTGGTCCACTGTGCCGTCTACAGGGGAGACAGTTTTGCCAGTGCGGAGGGCAGGTCCTGGTGACAGACCCCGGAGGCGTAAGTCGGTCCTGTTACTGTGCAAGCTTGGCCATGTTCCTTAACTTCTGTGTCTCCTCCTAAAAGCCTGATGACTGAAGCTTTCACATTGTGAATTTTTGGGGGGGAACGGTAGGGCAGGATTTATTTTTTCCATTTGGCTAGTTGACTGTCTTAACACTATTTATTTATTTTGAGAGATTTTTGCTATAGGGCGCATGAGCTCGCCAGAGACAGATAGACAGAAAGCGAGAAAGCACCCCTAGTGATGAGGGGGATGACCACGCTGCAATCCCCTCTCCATTCTTCTGGGATTCTGGACGCGCATGCACACACGCCTGGCATGAGTGTCAAGCTGCCGATCCGGGACTTGAATCGTGGCCGGCCATGTGGGAGTCCAGCGCTTCAAGCACACTGCCAACATGGAATTAAAGGCCCATCTTTCCCCTCCTCAGGCGTGTGCTTCCTCTGACGCGACACATCCCCACACATATGTAGGTTTGTTTTTGGCCCCTGCTCCATTCCACTTCCCAAGTTACTTCTATTTCTATTTAGCTGTGGCCATTTAAAATGTTTTAGTTACCACATTTTTTTAACCTTTTTTTTTTTGAGAGGGTTTTGGCATAGGGAGCGTGTGCTCGCCAGACAGAGACAGAGAGAGACAGTGAGAAATCACCCCCCAGGGGGGATGGTCACGCCGCAATCCCTTCTCCTCCATTCTCCTCTCGGGATCTTGGGCACGCACACACATGCGCCCGGCGTGAGTTTAAGCCACCGGGTCCGGGACGCGAACCGCGGCCGACTACGTGGGAGTCCAGCAACATAGCCATTATGCCAACTGCTGGTCCCAGATGCCACATTTTTATGCTGTTTTGATAGATAAACATAGGGCTTCCCTTGTAGTCCTGTACTTTTCCTTGGTTTTCCAAATTGTCTCTTAGACATCCCTGTGATTTTTTTTAAGGTTTTTGCCATAGGGCATGTGCATTTGCTGGGGAGAGAGGAAGAGAAGGAGGGAGAGGAAAAGTGAGAAATCACCCCAAGGGGGTGCCACTCCACAGTCCCTTCTCCTTCAGTCTCCTCTCAGGACTTTGGGCACGCACGCACACCTGGCATGATCTTCAAACTTGTCAGGTCTGGACTCAAAATTGCGGTATGGGAGACCAGTGCCTTAACCATCATGCCACCTGCTGGCCCCTAGTTTCTTAATATTAAAAAAAAATTAAATAATCATATGATTCAACTTTTATTTATTTTTATTTGACCAGAGAGGGACAGAGTGAGAGAGAGAGGGAATGTGAGAAAGCAAGCCGCCAGGTCTGGGGCTCAAACCGCGGTCAGCCATGTGGGAGTCCAACGTCCTTAACGACCATGCCACCTCTCTGCCCCAATTATTTAAAAAATTGTTAAGCTTTATTTGGTTCATGATAAGAGAGCACATGGGCCCGGAGGTGGTGTGGATCATGTGGCTCGCTGTGTGGTTTTAGTCTCAGACCTGGGTATACTTGAAAATCATCTCGGGCGTGTGCACGTGCATACCCCAAATAACGGAGGAGAAAGGACTGTGGTACGTCTGTCCCCTCTGAGGGGTGATTTCCCACTTTTTTCTGTCTTTCTCCAGTGAGTGCACACACTCTATGGCAAAAACCTACCAAAAAATAAAGGGAGAGGGAGGAGCAGGAGCATATGCACGCGACATGAGCGATGGAGAGAGACAGCATCACCGTGTGAGCGCCTTCCCCGGGCCTGCGGCCTGTGAGTCCTGGACATGTCTGTGTGCACTGCCAGGCTGCTGGCCGCCAGGCTGGAGGGCCAACCCCGCAGCTGGTCACGTGGCCTCCGCCCTGTGGTCCAGCATGCCACTGACTGCACGCCGTGGCTGGGCCCGTCGAAGCTGCTAGCTTCCCTAAGCGTGTCCTATCTACCACGACCTCTGCTTCACAGGACGCAGAGCACAAGCGTGATCGGGAACACGGGGCCTGCCGTTACGGCCTGGGACCAGAGCGGCTCTTGGGAGACAGCAGTATTCCCTTCCCAAAGGCCCAACCGGATGCAGCCACCGCTGCTCTAAAATGGCTGTTGGCTTCCCATTCCAGTCATGCGGAATAAAGTTCAAAGGCAGCCTGCCAAGCCACCTGACCCCAGTTCACCTTTCCTGCCGCACCCCTGCGCCCTCCTCCCCGCCCGCTCTCCCTGCCACAGTCCAGGCCTGGCAGACCTGCTGCCACCTGAGCCCTGTGCTGTGCCCTCGCACATGCTGTCCTTTGGCCAGGGACCCCCTCGCCCCCTCGCGCCGCCTTTGGAAGGCAGTTGCTCCCGCACCGCCACTTCACACTGCGACTGCTGTGGTTTGCCTCGGCGACCTCAGCACGACCCGCAAACAGCCGCCACCATTTAACGCTCACAGCCTAATTTTGGTGTCATGAATATCCCTTCTCTCAACACAACAGATCCTGCAAACGGACACCTACCCCACTGACTAGGGAACGATTTGTCCAAGATAAGAGCTGGTCAACAGCTGGGCCGCGACCTGGGCCCTGGTCTGATTCCTACGCTCACACCTTCTACTACACAGGTGTTTGTTCTTTCTTTCTTTTTTTTTAAATAATTATTTTACTTAACTTTTACTTCTTTATTTTAATTTGACCAGAGAGGAACAGAGTGAGAGAGAGAGAGAGAGAAAGTGAGAAAGCAAGCTGCCAGGTCCAGGACTTGAACTGTGGTCGGCCATGTGGAAGTCCAGTGCCACCTGTTGGCCCCCACAGGTGGTCTTTCAACAGCTGTCCTTCCTCCCTTTTTTGGATCCTTCACCTCCATCCCATCCCTCCATGGCCTCCCATCCATATCACCCATTACCCCCTCACCTCCAATGGCTTACCCCCCAGGCTGTCACCTCTCTCATTTCCTCTGTGAGGACGGTGTGTGCTGGGTTAACACGCTGCTAGTACTTGGGATGCAGAGCTTGGAGTCACGGCTGTTTCCTCAGACACGGAGACATTAGCTGGGTATCATAATACCAAAAAGATAAACTCAACTTCGCCCCGCAAAATCCGTCTGAAACCAGAAAGCAAGACCGTGGCCTTTATCAGGTTTTCTTGGGCACAATGATGTCCACAGTGGATGCGCAGGGACTGCCAACTCTACTGGCTTGGATGGGCAGTGCCACCACCTGGCATGGCGACCAAGGGTGGGGGCAGTGTGGGCTCCAGCAGTATTCGGAGCTACACTGGTGTCCTCTGGGATGGTTTCCTCTCATCACCACTGCCTTAAGTTCTGGGGGGGGCTCTTCGGATTTCTCTTTCGCGCTACAAGAACTGCAGGCTGTTGAAGGACGGGGTAGAAAGAGAATCCCAAACTTTGTATTTACCCTGAGAATGGAGAATGACAAACATGGAGTAAACATTGACAGTGGTGTACCCCCGGTACGATGATCTGACCCCCATAATGATCTGACGCGAGCTTTCAGAACACTCAGATCCCACCTAGAGGTGGCCAGTTGGTGGCCTCCTGGGTCTGCCACT
Source organism: Tupaia belangeri chinensis (assembly GCF_000334495.1). Taxonomy (NCBI): domain Eukaryota; kingdom Metazoa; phylum Chordata; class Mammalia; order Scandentia; family Tupaiidae; genus Tupaia; species Tupaia belangeri. The sequence goes on along the minus strand of NW_006159580.1, from coordinate 1,928,231 downwards.
TGTACCAGCATCTGTAAGCTCTTGCCTCATCATGAACCCTACATGTGGTAAAAAAAACCTTCGATGGAGGAAGGAGGGGTGACCTCAGGATGGACAAAGGAGGCCTGCAGAATTCAAATTTTAGGGAGAAGGGTGCCAGCTGGTGGGGAACTCGTCTCGTGGTGGAGTAAAGCCCACAGACCATTACTGCCCCAGTAACCAGCCTGCACCCCACAGACAGCCAGCACACTGGCCAGGTAACCTGGGCTGATGCCGACCACCACACAAGTGGGCCGACCGTAATGTGGGCACGAACGTGAGTCTCCTGTGAGGCAGGTCCTGTGAGTCTTTCTGGAAGTGTCCCTCTTCCACAGATCATGTCAGGTCTCTTGGCTTACAGAACTTGGCCAGTAGTGACCCTGCCAGTCATCCTAGAGAAGCCAGCCTCTCGGACGAGCAAGTCCCTCTGACTGTGAGACGGAGCTGCTCTGTGCTTCCACGTCCCCGTCCTCATCCCCAGGCCCACCCCTCGAGTCTGCACAGCCTTGTCCGCTATCACGCCTTCCACACTGCTCCTCTATAAGTGACCCCGCCGACTCGCCTAGACATGGCTGACATCACATGACTGCCCTCTTAAGACGTCGCCTGCACGCAGTGAAGCCCTCAGCCTGGCTTTTGTGGTTTCCCTTAGTTTGGCCCCCCTCGCACTTCATTATAGCTATCTCGGGGCTCGGGATACAGTCCCTTCAGCGACCCTCTCCCCGGGGACGCCTGCCTGCTGCCTCCACGTGCCAGTCCTACCAAGACCCTTCTCCGGCCTCTCCCGCCTGCAGCCCCCACAGGAAAGTAACCACTCGCCCTGTCCCCTCAGCCTGGATGTGGCACACCTCGCCCCCTTCCTGCCTCTGTGGCCCTCCTGAGGCCCCCCCAGCCTTGGGGCAGGCCCTCTCTTCGGTGCTGGGCGCTGGCAGCCTGCCAGGGCTCTTCCTGGGCGCCCTGTAACAGAGCTGGTGAGAGGAAACGAAATGGTGGTTCTGCCGCTGGCTTCTCCACCACATTCCTCGCTCTAATCCCCCCAACGCCAAATCTTCCACGAGTCCAGCCCGACCTCTGGGGTAATTCCCAAGAACCTAGCAGAGGAGGACAAAATGACAAGAATTGATATGAAGGCCCCCAGGGAAACCTCTGGAAAGAAGAGAACAGACACTATCGGGGTGTGTGTGAAATACTGGTTTTTATTGGTTGGCACAAGATTACAGCCTACAATCCCAGAGCCCTCCCTCCCACAGCTCCGATGGAAGGAAACGGACCAACACGCGGAAAGGAATGGCACGCTCACAGGTTAGGCATCTGTACAAAAGGGAGTGGGGTGGGGGTGGCAGGGCTTGGGGGCGGCACAGAGCTGACTACAGGGGACACTTCAGTAAAGGAGGGTTACAGACGGCTGGCGTGCTCTGAAAGGGGAAGGCTGGGGTCGCGTCTGCGTACCTGCCACGAGCTAACCCTGGGCTGGACTGGTGCCCCCTTCTCCTTAGCCCGCCTCCACACCAACTGCACTGCGGCTGCACCCATGGGAAGGAGGCGTGAAGGAGGCCTGAGGACACCTGCCTTAAAAAAGGGAACAGGGCGCCTCGGTTTCCTTCCTCCTTCTCGGGGCGAAACCACGCTCTTAGCTCCGGGAGCTCTGCGGTCTTTCTCAGGAGTGCTGCGGGACACAGGGTGGTGCAGGCCGGGGGAGCCCTGAGCCAGCAAGAACAGCTGGCCCTTCCATGCAATACCAAGCAGGGTTGTTTCAGACACAAAAATTGGGAAAGGCGGCCACGCACTCGGGCTGCAGAGCTCCTAAATCCGGGAGCGCACTGAATTGCGGGTAAGGGCAACCGTGCTCCAAACCCTGCATCAGGCGCCAAGAGGCGCAAAGGCCGTGGCCAAGCCCTCCTTCCCCTTGAGCACCATCCCTTGGGCTCCCCAGTTCTGCTCACTTGGGATCATTCCTGCCGTTGTCTTCACGGAGGACTGAGCCTGTAGGTTCCATTTCCCATCCTTTCTGCAATCACGACAGACAGCCCGAGCAGGCGACACGCTCTCATCCTGCAGCCCGACGTGAGGTGACTCGCGAGAGGTCTGCTTCCCGGGGTGGCCCTGGCGGGAGTGGACAGGAGCGGGGTGCAGGCGGGGGCAGAGCAGGCTAGTTCGAGCCACTGTGTGGGTCCTGTGGGGACGCAGGCCCTGGGCTGTCTCGGTCTGGAGACATTCCTGGACTTGGCCATTTCAGCCTCGGCTAAAATCTATGAGCTCTAGGAGGAAAGGACCAGACAGACTTGTCCACTGGGAAAAAAACCGACAACAAACCAACCAAAACAACAACGCAATACATCCCGGCTCGGCGGCCTCAACGCAATGGGTTCCCTGGAACACCCGGTGAACTTGGCCAAGAGACTGCGCTGGATGGTACAGCTGGGCGGAGAGAGCACCAGCTCCTTGTCTCTGTTAACACTGGACAGGCCCGGGGATGTTGACCTTTCTGATGCTGATGGCACGGTCAGCACAGCGAGGGGATCCCCTTAGGGAACCTCACACCACAGCTGAGCAAACAGAGCAGGGCCTCACCGCCTCCTCAGAGCCCACCTCTGGACAAGATGCAAGACACGGTCCTTGAAATGAAGGCGGGCAGGCAAGGCCAGCAGGCAAGGCCAGCGTGGGCCCCAGCTCCCGCTCTCTGATACACTTGTCCGTGAGAGGCGCCTGCCCTTCCTTGCATTTTGTAACAGTTCCCGACTTCTTCCAACGCTCCTGACTCAACTGGGCACAAGGCAGACTGGAAGCTATCTTCCTGAAGTAACTGAGTTACCAACTGGGATTTTGCTTCATCTGACCACCAGCCTTTTCTTTGACTATAAACAATTTCAGAAGTTTTCAGACCACAAAACAGAACAGACCTGACATTTACAAAGTGTATCACATACTCTTTCTTTCGAGAGAGAGTGGGGGACCAGAAGTTGGCGTAATGGCTATGTCGCTGGACTCCCACGTAGTTGACCACGGTTCAAGTCCTGGACCCGGTGGCTTGAACTCACGCCGGGCGCGTGTGCATGCATGCCCAAGATCCCGAGAGGAGAATGGAGGAGAAGGGATTGCGGCGTGGCCATCCCCCCTGGGGAGTGATTTCTCGCTTTCTGTCTTTCTGTCTCTCTCTGTCTTTCTGGCGAGAGCCCGCGCCCTATAGCGAAAAAAAAAAACCCAAAACCCAAAACCCCCCCCCCCCCGAAAAAAAAAAACG
>NW_006159580.1:1923910-1924958 GCF_000334495.1 Tupaia belangeri chinensis | reverse complement strand
ACGGGGGTGGCAGGGGGGGGCAGAGCGGGCTAGTTGGAGCCACTGTGTGAGTCCTGTGGGGACGCAGGCCCTGGGCTGTCTCGGTCTGGAGACATTCCTGGACTTGGCCATTTCAGCCTCGGCTAAAATCTATGAGCTCTAGGAGGAAAGGACCAGACAGACTTGTCCACTGGGAAAAAAACCGACAACAAACCAACCAAAACAACAACGCAATACATCCCGGCTCGGCGGCCTCAACGCAATGGGTTCCCTGGAACACCCGGTGAACTTGGCCAAGAGACTGCGCTGGATGGTACAGCTGGGCGGAGAGAGCACCAGCTCCTTGTCTCTGTTAACACTGGACAGGCCCGGGGATGTTGACCTTTCTGATGCTGATGGCACGGTCAGCACAGCGAGGGGATCCCCTTAGGGAACCTCACACCACAGCTGAGCAAACAGAGCAGGGCCTCACCGCCTCCTCAGAGCCCACCTCTGGACAAGATGCAAGACACGGTCCTTGAAATGAAGGCGGGCAGGCAAGGCCAGCAGGCAAGGCCAGCGTGGGCCCCAGCTCCCGCTCTCTGATACACTTGTCCGTGAGAGGCGCCTGCCCTTCCTTGCATTTTGTAACAGTTCCCGACTTCTTCCAACGCTCCTGACTCAACTGGGCACAAGGCAGACTGGAAGCTATCTTCCTGAAGTAACTGAGTTACCAACTGGGATTTTGCTTCATCTGACCACCAGCCTTTTCTTTGACTATAAACAATTTCAGAAGTTTTCAGACCACAAAACAGAACAGACCTGACATTTACAAAGTGTATCACATACTCTTTCTTTCGAGAGAGAGTGGGGGACCAGAAGTTGGCGTAATGGCTATGTCGCTGGACTCCCACGTAGTTGACCACGGTTCAAGTCCTGGACCCGGTGGCTTGAACTCACGCCGGGCGCGTGTGCATGCATGCCCAAGATCCCGAGAGGAGAATGGAGGAGAAGGGATTGCGGCGTGGCCATCCCCCCTGGGGAGTGATTTCTCGCTTTCTGTCTTTCTGTCTCTCTCTGTCTTTCTGGC
>NW_006159580.1:1922908-1923785 GCF_000334495.1 Tupaia belangeri chinensis | reverse complement strand
AAAACCCCCCCCCCCCCGAAAAAAAAAAGAGAGAGAGAGAGAGAGAGGACACCAGCGGCTCTCCTCACTATGAATGAACACCACGCTGCCAGGTCTGGACTTCCCCGTGTATCTCCACCCCGAGCAGCTACATCTGTTCCCAGATGGAGGTGGAAGGGTGAGGTTCTGCCGCGGGGTGGCGCGGGCGGGAGTGGACAGGAGCGGGGTGCAGGCGGGGGCAGAGCAGGCTAGTTCGAGCCACTGTGTGAGTCCTGTGGGGACGCAGGCCCTGGGCTGTCTCGGTCTGGAGACATTCCTGGACTTGGCCATTTCAGCCTCGGCTAAAATCTATGAGCTCTAGGAGGAAAGGACCAGACAGACTTGTCCACTGGGAAAAAAACCGACAACAAACCAACCAAAACAACAACGCAATACATCCCGGCTCGGCGGCCTCAACGCAATGGGTTCCCTGGAACACCCGGTGAACTTGGCCAAGAGACTGCGCTGGATGGTACAGCTGGGCGGAGAGAGCACCAGCTCCTTGTCTCTGTTAACACTGGACAGGCCCGGGGATGTTGACCTTTCTGATGCTGATGGCACGGTCAGCACAGCGAGGGGATCCCCTTAGGGAACCTCACACCACAGCTGAGCAAACAGAGCAGGGCCTCACCGCCTCCTCAGAGCCCACCTCTGGACAAGATGCAAGACACGGTCCTTGAAATGAAGGCGGGCAGGCAAGGCCAGCAGGCAAGGCCAGCGTGGGCCCCAGCTCCCGCTCTCTGATACACTTGTCCGTGCGAGGACGCTGCCCTTCCTTGCATTTTGTAACAGTTCCCGACTTCTTCCAACGCTCCTGACTCAACTGGGCACACGGCAGACTGGAAGCTCTCTTCCTGAA
>NW_006159580.1:1907606-1922511 GCF_000334495.1 Tupaia belangeri chinensis | reverse complement strand
AAAACCCCCCCCCCCCCGAAAAAAAAAAGAGAGAGAGAGAGAGAGAGGACACCAGCGGCTCTCCTCACTATGAATGAACACCACGCTGCCAGGTCTGGACTTCCCCGTGTATCTCCACCCCGAGCAGCTACATCTGTTCCCAGATGGAGGTGGAAGGGTGAGGTTCTGGCAGCAAACCAGACTTCTGAAAGATTCTGAGCAAGACGGCCCAGGAAAGCTAGAAGCGAAGTGGGGAAAGAGCAGGCTTCTCTCTGCGTGCTGTCGCTTAGAGGCCTGCTGTCCTCTTCACAACTCCTGGTCCTGCCCTAAGTCCTACCTGCTACATTGCTGGGATCAAAAGATGGAACTAGATGTCCTCTGGGTCATTTCTTAGCGGCACTTCCTCTATGACCAAGGAAGTTCAAGCCTAAGGTCCGACCTTGAAAAGCTCTTTTCTTCCTCCGGTGGGACAATAAAGAGGGGCAGAGGCAGAGTGCTCTTGCTGCCTAAAGTTAACCTTTCAATTCAGCACGAAGTGCTGAGGAAGACAGGCTCAAATCAGGATTACTTCTTGTGGGGGGTTACAGGCAACCTCCATGGCGAAACGACTCCCTAGACACGAGCCTCTTCTCCTCCACCACCGAGAAGGGCGTACAGTCTTAAGGCCAGCCTTGCTTTCTCCTAAGGGGCTCCAGAACTTAAGATTTTGATCTAAATTGGCTGGAACCTTCCATCTGGAAAAGCTGTTTTACTACGCTGTTGGTACGTTCACCGGTGAGTTCACCGACTCATAATAAGCGAATCCTACTTATTCCAGGCCAGAATCTGCGTCCTCTGACTCAGCGATGAACAGAATCCTCACATCTGGCCTGGATGGAGTGTGTGGCAGGCCGGGCAACAGATGAAAATGGTGATGACCCTGACAAAACGACAATGTTGCTAGTTTTGCATCCTTTTGAGCCTATGTCTTGGGCTTTAAATGCCTTTTTTGGTGTTGCCTGATAATAAGACAAGGCAGTGCTGGGATGAAGAACTGAGAATGGAGATCAAAGGGCGCCTAGAGCCACTGAACAACTGACTGCCCTCTCCGTCTTCTAGAACCCAACTGTACTTGTTAGGTCAAAAGTGTGCTCTTCTTTAAATAGAGCTCTTCCTAGTCTGCTGGGGTTTTTTTTGTTTTTAAATTAATCCCCTTCTCCTTCAGTTCTCCCTCCGTCTGGGATTTTGGGCGCACACGCACATGTGCCTGGTGTGTTTCTCGAGCTGCTGGGTCTAGAACTCAAACAACGCAGTTGGCCATGTGGGACCCAGCCGCCTTAACCGCTACCTACTAACTGGCCCAGCCTGCTGAATTCTGAGTTAATGCAGGTCCCCTTTGAGCTCCCCTCCCTGGGGGGATGTCTCATTTTCTAAGACAAGATAAAGCTCACCAAATCAACACTACACAAAGCTTCAGAAGAGACATGTCCCTTTGACTTAAAAACCTTCACGGTGCAGGGACAGCCAGAACCACGGGACTGTTGGCAGGACTGTGCTCAAATCCACATAAACTGGGCTTCCCTCTTTTTTTAAAAAAGGATCCTGTTTCTTTTTTTAAAAAAAGAATTATTTTATTTTACTTTTTATGATAGTATTAATTATTATTTAGTCTGACCAGACAGAGACAGAGAGAGAGAAAGGGAAAGCGAGAGAGCAAGCCGCCAGGTCCAGGACTTGAACCGTAGCTAGCCACGTGGGAGTCCAGCACTTTAACCACTATACCACCTGCCAGCCCCCGAAAAAGTTCTTGTTTCTTTATTTGCCTGCCAAAGGGGGGGTGGTGGTAGGAAATCACCCCCCGGGGAGATGGCCACACCATTATGCCTTCTCTTCCAATCTCCTCTCGGAGTTCCGGACGCACATGTACAGCATGATTTTCAAGCTGCTGGGTCCCAGACTTGAACTGTGCAGCCGGCCATGCCACCTGCTGGCCCTTATGCCTTAATTTTTAAGGAGACTAGGAGAGCAAACTACTTGATTCATCTGAAGGCCAGAAGTGTTTTTTTTTTTTTGGATGACCCAATGAGGGCTCTCATATTCTTAAAAGGTTAGTGGCTAGACAAGACTTTTGGGGGCTTAATGCAAAAACGTGGTCAAAATGTGAAGCTGCCCTTTCAGAGGCAGGGTGGAAGGCTCCTGGCCTCCAAAGGAGAGGATGCCTAAAACCTCTGGGCTGCCAGGACCTGCAGTGACCACGTGTCGGGCCGACGCGCGATCAGCATCCTTCATGGACAGCGGTCGGTGCTCCCTAAGCTCTAACATTTGTTCGTTCACATCCCAAGTATCTTACTGCTTCAGGTGGCACCCAGTGTGACAGGAAAACAGCTCTCCTGCCCATTCCAACCAAGGTGGTACCCCACCGGCAGCGAGGCCGAGCTGCCAACAGTCTGAAAGCCCCCCACAGCCTCCACAACACGGGCGCCACCCGACGGGGACGGACTCGGGAGCGACTGCCCCCTCCGCTCAGCAGTGGAAACGGGGCTGCGCAGCCTTTAGAAATGAGAACTAGAAGAGCCGCTGGATGTAAGTAATCTCCTTCCTCCCACGGCTGCTGGCGCTAACTGTCCTGGATGTCTTTTTTTTTTGTAAGCTGTGTATTATTTTAGGAAGTGCAGATGGGAGCAGCATGAAGCTAGATTATCAATTATGGTCAACTCTCGCTTCTCTTACGGTAAACATTCATCCCGCTCTGGAGATTTCTCCAGGTCTTTTGCCCAATGCTAGAACTACTTCCGACTAGGACGGGCTCAGAAACACTTTAAAATACTAAAATAAAAGTTGTGGCAAAAATCACATTACGATGATCAAATCCTTCTTGTGAACTGAACAGTGGATGTGCTCAGGCTAGGCTGTTTAGCTGCGGTTTTCTAAAAGCCGAACATGGGACTCCAACACAGGGTTACTACAGCACGCGGATGAGAACTCCGTGGGAAGCACAGCGTGGGACACACACACCCACGGGAACTAAGACTGAATGTCATCTCGGTTCGGGAGGGTAGGAGCCGACACCCATCACCACTGGGCTTTTCAGGGTCGTATACACTGGGGCACAACACTGGAGAAGAGAAGGGGGAGAGGGGGAGAGGAAGTTCTGCGCGGAAGTTTTAAAAACCACAAGGAGTGACTTTTAAATTCTAAGCAAGCCTAAAAGACTACATGGGCTGACTCCTATCATCCAGACAGAAAACATTTCTCTGTCACGAAGAGATCTGACCATGGGGAACCAGCAGTTAGTGTAATGGCTATGTGGCTGGACTCCCACGTAGTCGACTGGGGTTCACGTCCCGGACCCGGTGGCTTAAAACTCACACCGGGCGCATGTGCATACGTGCCCAAGATCCCGAGAGGAGAATGGAGGAGAAGGGATTGCGGCGTGGCCATCCCCCCCGGGGGGTGATTTCTCGCTTTCTGTCTCGCTGTCTCTCTGTCTGTCTGGCGAGCGCCCGCGCCCTATAGTGAAAACCTCTCCAAAAAAAAAAAAAAAGTGAGAGACCTGACTATGTAGCAACGCGTCTGCAGGACTGCTGCGAGACGCTCTGAGGGCAGAGACCGGCTCCAGAGCTTGTGAGGAGCAAGGCCTCAAGGGCCTCCCTGTTCACGGGACCGCGTGGGGCACTGCAGAGGCGGAACTCGTGTGGCGATGCCACCCTCTAGGCCTTCCGCAGCCTCAGAGGGGGTGACACTCCCACAGCCTTTGATCCCTCCAGAAGGCTGAGCCCAGAATCAGCAGTAAGGGAGCCCTCACCACACGGGGCAGGTGGGGCGGTGGACACTTGTAAAAACAAAATACCGTCAGTTCATTCACTGTTCCATCCTGTTCCATTTGCTGTGAGAAAAGTCAAGACTCTTGTTTAATGGGCTGCGTTGTTTCTAGAAAGCTACAGAAAATCTAACATAGGTCACACACACACACACACACACACACACACACACAAAGTCCTGGCCCAAAAAGATTGCCTGACCTCACTGGGATTTCCCCAACGTCTGCAATTTATAAACTAAAGCCAAATTTAATTAAAATAAAAATCCATCTCTGCCTTTTTCTACCCTGCACATGGTGGGCTCTGGTGAACGGTGAACGCCAAGGCTAGGCCAGGGACACTCACTGTGCGCGACAGAGCGACACAGGAACCTGTCTCCGTGGAGCCCACCCAGGCCAGCACTAGAAGGAACAGGGAGACCGCGCCGACGAAGCACCCTGCAAGTTGGGCCGTTCCCGTACTTTCTTCGTTTCTCATCTCTTTGGGAAGATGAAGGGTACTGCAACCATGGGCCTAACTAATCCAGCACAAAGGACCGAGACTACACAGCAGCAAGGACAGCCACGGCGGTGACGCTGCGCGGGAGGGAAACGCGCCAATCTCTGCGCATCGGGACCCCAGTGCAGCAGGAAAGAGCGCCAGGCCCATCGGTCCTGGAGTCAGACAAGGCCTCCCTCTGCCAGTTAGGAGAGCAGCAGCGCTGCCTCTCCAGTTAACTGCACTGATCGGACCCATTCACGTCACCTCCCTGACTCAGAGACGCCAACCACAACCAGAACTGGACCTGTGAGGGCAGGGCACTGTCACACCGGCCGGTCACTCCGTCTCCACACTGAGAAACACACGCGTTACTGCTAGCACTGCCGTTCCTTTGCACTCCGTGTCACACAGGTAGAATTTATGTGGAGAATTTATGTAGAAGACGGTTTTTGGATTGAACTTAGCACTAAGTTACAACGATGTCATTCCTGCCTTCCTGTGTACAGAGCCTTGGGACGCTCTAAGTCAGTAAGACGCGGCGTTTGTTTTTAAGCAGGGTGTGGGAACAGCAAGACAGTGCGTGGGCTCAGAGCCCGTGGTGCTGCTTCTCTCCCCTGGGACCTTCACTGTCGCACAGATGTGTACGATGGCTTCCCAAGAAAGCCACTGGCACTGCCTTTGCCTGTGTCAGGGCTGAGAGAGAGGATGCAGACTGAGGAGACAGCAAAACTTCAAGTCCACCACTGATGTCCCCCAAGACGCTGACACTCTATGACAGGACCGCCAGGACAGACACTGACTGTGGTGGGAGGGAAGAGCAAAAGCTTTTCAAAGTTTGCGTATTTATTAGAATTTTTAAATAAAGAAAACTACGATTTAAACTTCACATCTTGGCTATGTTCTGACAAAGGAGATGCCACTGAGAGTACAGCAACCATCTCCTGTCCCGAGCCAGGGATCAATCAGTGTCCCGCTCCCTACTCTCCGCCCTCCCAATTCCAAGACCTTTTTACTTTCCAACTAAACAACACAACCGGCAAACGACGCCAGCAGGAGACCTGTGTCAGAAACAAGGGAGTTTGCAGGGAGCCAGTGCGTTCCAAGGCCGCCTAGGAAATGACGGCCTCCCTCTCACAGCGCCTCTCCGCAGAACGACGCCAGCAGGAGACCTGTGTCAGAAACAAGGGAGTTTGCAGGGAGCCAGTGCGTTCCAAGGCCGCGCTAGGAAATGACGGCCTCCCTCTCACAGCGCTTCTCCGCTTCTCCGCAGAGGGGGCCTCCCCCATCCTGGTGGGAGACCAATTTAGGATTTCTGAGCAGGCTCCACGGGGCCAGAGAAGTGCTGCGCATGCCGAAGACTAGCCAACACCCGGACTTCCCCGCTGTGGACTTCTCAGGACCTCAGTGTGGCTCCCGGCGTGGGGACAGAACTACGCGGCCGCACTTGCCGAGTACAGTTAGGTGCCCCGGAGTGCGAGGGCGACATCCAGCTCAGTGCGGCGTAAGGCATGTACGACAGGAAGAGAGGCCTTGTCGGCACGGAGGAGCATTATGGAAGATTCCAACCAGCGGGCTAGAAACGGCGCTCGACGCTCCAGTTTTTTAGAGAGTAATACCAAAATCCAGTTCAAGCCCTATTGTCAACACGTAGGGCAGAATTCGATCTCTGTCACTGTTTCTCCGGATGGAGGCTGAGGCCGTTTGCTCCTGGCTTGGTCATAGAAAAGAAAATAGGTTTCCTCCTGTTTCTTTCTTGGCATGGAAACACAGCTTGGAGAAGAGAAGGCCATGAGTCCCGGGAGCACGGCGAAGGTAACTAAGCTCTTCCTGTGGCTACGTAACTACAGCCAATGACTGGCGAATAGGGAGGACAGGGAGGTCTGCCTAGCCCCTAGCATCACAAACAAAAGAGGAAATCAACTGTGAGGCTCTCCATTCTAGACAGAACCCAAATTAAAAAACAGAAGCAAAAACAAAACCAAACCAAACCTTAAAAAAACTGAACAAATTCCTCTTTCTAAAAGTCATTTATTTACATATTATATGTCCCGTATATAATGTGTAGATAAATGTTCCCTGGAGTGAAAGTGACCATGCTACTGGACTAAGCGGCACGTTACAGGACAAAGTCTCGAAAGGTCGCCTCTCACACTGGTATTTTTCAATTAAAAAATCATTAAAAATCAAAGAAAAAGGTCTGGCTGGGGCTGGGGTGAGACACACAGGAACATGTGAGGATCCAAGGCAGGGGGAGGCTGGCTGCCTCCCTTCGGGAGGTCGCAGGAGGACGAGGGAGGCGCTCATGCACAGAAGTACTTACACGTCACATATACCCACCCCCACCCCTCGAAAAGAGAAGACAAAGCCCCATCACGTAACACCAAACTGCAACATTATCAACACACCCTTTTTCGGATGCCCATCATGCCTTATTTGAAAGAGGAGGCCTGTGAGGAGGTGAAAAGAGCCAGGGTGAGAGGGAAGAGCTGCGCTTCAGTCCAGGTTCCAATTTCCACGTCTCGTACGGGAAGTCTTCAGTCATCTGATGCCTGACATGGAGCTCTGAGCGGAAACCGAGTACGTGGTGGCCACGACCGGGGTGCCATTGTTGGCAGAGTAGCCTTGCCTCAACGTCTCAAAATACGAGGCCTGCACGGGTTTGTGACACTGCAGCACTTTTATAGCATCTTCTATTTTAAACCATTCCCTCTTCCTTCCTGTGGAGGCACAGTGAAAGAGAAGTTAGTGCAAGAGGGAAGTTTCTGAGCCTAGAACTTCAAGAAGATGTGGAAGAAAAGATTAAAGCAATACTTCTTGACACACTAAAAAAATTTTTTTAAAGTTTTTTTTTTAAAGAATTATTTATTTCATTTTATTTATTCATTCATTTATTTTAAATTTGACCAGAGAGAGACACGGAGAGAGAGAGAGGGAAAGTGAGAAAGCAAGTCACCAGGTCCGGGACTTGAATCATGGTCAGCCATGGGAAGCGTCTGGTACCTTAACCACCACACCACTCGGCCCCTAAAAAGTTTGTTTTAAGGCATGAGCACTGGCCAGAGTAAGAGGCAGAGAAAATGAGAAAGCAACCCTCAAAGGGGATGGCCATGCTGCAGTCCCTTCTCCTCTTGGGATTTTGGGCGGGCACACATTTTGCCCAGTCTGGGAATCGAACCAGGAAGTCAGCCATGTGGGATCCAGCCGCCCAACTACAATGCCAGTGGTGACACTAAAATACATATACATTTTTCCCTTGCTCTCTTTCCTTACAGAAGTAATGAAAGCGCGCTTTGTAGAAAAATGAAGGGCTAAGAGGAACTGTTAAACCCGCCCTCCACAGAGAGCCACTGCCGGGGGTTCCTCTTGACCCTCTGGGCTCGGGGGCCTCCCGCAGCTCGCACAAGCCCAGCAACAGCCCCATCTTCTGCAAAAATCAACTTGGGCACTGGCTTCCAGAATTTCTAGGACAGTTGGCTTGTAATCAGTTATTTCTTTAACTTTTTTTTTTGTAAGAGTAATGTTATCTACATACTAAAAAATACCAAAAAAGGGAAAATAAACTCAGTACAATTGCTATTAATTTTCAATCTATGACTTTTTTCAAGTAATACTTTTAAATCCTTTATTTTTTTCTTATACAAGTAATATCGTGGCTAAAAGTCGGGGAGACGGAGGGAAGCAGGAAGAACACAGTAAGTACCCGCCCCCTTGGAAACCAGGGACACCACTCCCAAGGCCTCAGTGCATTCGCTTTTCTCTCACGCACACTTGGAAAAGAAAGTGTATCTAACCGGCCAGCACTGGGCTCATGCCTTGAGGTGCTCGAAATCCTGACAGGCTCTGCTGAAGTGCCACAGTTAGGGACGAGGCCTCTAAGCCAGCATGTTCCAGACACACCACTGCTCTAACAAGCTACGAGGCCCTGGCTAAGTTTTCCTCACGTATCAAGCAGAGAGAATAGGACTTCTCTTACAAGCCTGTTGTGAGAATTAACATCTAAAGCACCTGAAAAGCACAGCCCTGTCCCTCTTACCTGCAGGGGAAATGTTCGAAGACCTCCCCCACCCCCCTGCGGACTCCAGAAACTGGAGATAGTGTCAGACTCTGCCTACCAGTTGTAGGAAAAGCCACGATGCATTTCTGCACAGAAAAACACGTCATGACTTGGCTACCAGCAGTTAGCGTAATGGCTATGTCGCTGGACTCCCACGTAGTTGACCGCGGTTCGTGTCCCGGACCCAGTGGCTTAAAACTCACGCCGGGCGCGTGTGCGTGCGTGCCCAAGATCCCGAGAGGAGAATGGAGAAGGGATTGCGGCGTGACCATCCCCCCTGGGGGGTGATTTCTCGCTTTCTGTCTCTATGTCTCTCTCTGTCTGTCTGGCGAGCGCACGCGCCCTACAGTGAAAATCTCTCAAAAAAAAAAAAAAAAAAAGAAAAAACACGTCATGACTTTTCTGATGACCCAATATAGTTTTTCCTATACATAGAGACCTACAATAAAGTTCAATTTCTAAATTAGGCACACATTAAGAAATTGTTCACAATAATTAATAATAAAATAGAACAATAAACAATTACAATATACTGTAGTAAGACGTATGTGAACATACACAGTCTCTTTTTCTCTCTCAAACTTTCTTACTGTCCTCACCGCTGTTCAGACTGCAGTTCACCGCAGTAACTGAAACCCTGGATGGAGGGAGACCACAGTTCCTGGCACACAGTATGTGCAGATAAGAGTTTGCTTTTTGATCGTTATGGTTCTTTTTTTTTAAAAAAAAATTTACTTATTTAATTCCATTTGTTATTATTTTTTTTTAATTTGACCAGAGAGAGAGAAAAAGCAAGGAAGTAAGCCAGTAGGTCTGGGACTCAAACCATGGTCGACCATGTGGGAATCCAGCACCTGTAGCCACTAAGTCACTTGCCGGGCCCCTTTTTAATTTTTTTTTTTTTAAGAGGTTTTTGCTAATAGGGCGCATGTGCTCACCAGAAAGACAGAGACAGAGAGACAGAAAGCGAGAAATGTTCCCCCAGGGGGGATGGCCACGCATCCCTTCTCTATTCTCCTCTTAGGATCTTGGGCACACATGCACACGTGCTTGGCGTGAGTTTAAGTCACTGGGTCCGGGACTCGAACCGCGGCCGACTACATGGGAGTCCAGCAACATAGCCATTACGCCAGCTGCTGGTCCCCCCAGTGTGTTTTTCCAGAACAGCTCAGTTGGCCCTGTGGACCACTCGGTTGCCACCTTAACCACCACGCTACTGGCTGACCATGCGTCCGAAGCCATCTCTACATCAAATGTATGATGCTCCCCAGCTGATGAATACAGAGACAGCCTGCACCAGGTCAGCACGGAGTTGCGGGGTGGAGGGGGAAGCTGGTCTCCTTTTCACCAACCGCACTGAGGAGGTGAGTGAGTGGTTCACGGAATACACAGAAATGGACCACCCCCGAGCGGGGAACAAGGCAGCTTTCCCTGTGAGTTGGATCCAGGGCCCCTGGAGCAGCTCCCCCCTCCACCCCTACATGGAGCGCAGCTGAGGCAGCTGGGCCTGCCCTGCCCTCAGGAGGTGTGGTGACTCTGCGCTCCGACTAAGGTGTGCAGGGAGGGCGACGTGGGATGTGCTGACGCTGGAGCAGGCCCGGGTCCTGAAGCTTTCTGGGTACGAGATGGCCGAATTCCAAGTAACCATGAAGTGCGTGTGGGACACACAGTCGGGAAGGTTCCAGCAGGTGGGAGACGACATGCCAGAGTGTGTCAGAGTCGGCAGGAGAATCAGAGGATGCCGCCGACTGATGGGGACTCGGGGCTGGAGGCCTTCGGCATCTTCCGGGTCCCGAGTGGCCCACGCAGCACTGCCCCCACCCTCTGGAGGGACGGCTGTTTACTTTGCTGCCAGTGACGACAGGAGCGTGATGGGCCCTGACTGATTCTGAGAGAATAAAACTCTGCAGGGTCTGCCTGTAGGCAGCCGGGACCTCCCTTAGGAACAGGGCCTTGGGGGTCGGGCTCCTCTGGGAAACCGGGTTCTCTCCTCACCTGTGAGCCAGCCTCCAGCCCTGGCCCCAGGACCATGTGACAGTGGAGCTGTGCAGCTCTGCAGACCGCGAGAGCACCCCAGAGCTGGGGCTCGTCCTCATGGCCTGGTGCCCCTTGCTTGGAAGAGGACTTCTTGAGTTCTCCTGTCCGCCTTTCCTAACCCCACATTTGCTCTCTGTCTCTCTCATGCTCTCTCTCGCTCTCTCACTCACACACTGTCTCTCTCTCTCCACGCCCCACCCTTCCACACGAGGGCTGAGAGTCTGATGGGTGCCAGAAAAATAGGAGGGGGGCCAGCAAGTGGTGTGGTGGTTAAGAGTGCTGGACTCCCACATGGCCGACAATAGTTCGAGTCCCAGACCTGGTGGCTTGCTTTCTCAATCTCTCTCTCTCTGCCCCTCTAGTCAAATTAAAATAAACGAAGTTAAACAAAATAATTCAAGAAAAAAAAGAGACAGGAAGCACCCACTAGGACAGGTGAAGCCACTGCTGGAGTTGGAGAGAGAGTATTCAAAGTGTTCCGTAGCATCCTGATTCTACTGGTAGGTTTTTGCCCAGATTCTTTTATTTGTAAGTATTTAGTGAAAAATAGTAGAAAAGACTTATTTTTAAAAAAAAGAAATCTATGATGCTCAATGGCTGCATTACATCATTAATAGCTAGCAAGGCTCTTTTTAAAATTATTTCCCTGTCAATGCAGCCATTAGTTATTATAAATAATGCTATAATTAAAAAGAAATTAAATTATGATTTGTACTTAATACTATGAATTTTTTTTTTTAAAGAGAGATTTTTGCTATAGAGCATGTGTACTCGCCAGAGAGACAGAAAGCGAGAAATTACCCCGGGGGGGGGATGGCCACACTGCAGTCTGTCCTCCATTCTCCTCTTGGGATCCTGGGCACACACGCAGCGCCCGGCGTGGGCTTTATGCCACTGGTGCAGGACTTGAACTGTAGTCGATGATGTGGGAGTGTGGCGACATAGCCCTACGCCATCGGCTGGTCCCAGTGCTATGATTTTTTTTTAAACCTGGGCTGCATGGTGGTGCACTGGTAAAGGGTGATGCCCTGTACGGGTGACCCAGAGCCCTGGAGACACCGAGTGTCCGAGGTTGTGGGCTGGCAGAGGCTAGCGCGGGACTGTGGCAGAGGGGCCATGCTGGAATGCTGTCTCTCATCTCTTTTTCACTCTTTTGCTCATGGAAGAAATAAACTTAAAAATAAAACTGAAGTAGGGGCCAGCAGGTGGCGTGGTGGTGAAGGCACTGGACTCACACAGTTGACTGCAGTTTGAGTCCCAGACCCAGAGGCTTGAAAATCACACCAGGCACGTGTGCACGCATGCCCCAAATCCCAGCAGGAGAAGGCAGGAGAAGGGACTGCGGCATGGCCATCCCTCCTGGGGGTGACTGCTCACTGTCTGTCTCTCTCCAGTGAGAGCATGTACCCTATAGGAAAAAAACTTAAAAAGAAAAAAACCAAAAAAACTGAAATAAAAAATTTTACCCATTTAAAAATTTTCACCTCCCAGGGAAAGGTCCCTAGACGTAAGGACTACAAAATAAAGTATTTAAGTGTTTAAGGGCTCATGAAATATACTATCCAAATGCTTTTCAGAAAAGGCGTCCTCGATCCTGCCTGTGTGTGAGGAACATCGGTCTCACCACATGCCACCAGCACTGGGACCTTCTCTATCGCTGCCAGTTCCCCAGGTGAAAACTGGACCCTCCTTTTCATTTGCATTTCAGTGATCTATTTTAATGTGGCTCTAATTAGCATATAAGCGTGCTCACGTGTATTATATATACATACACACAGTCTATTTAAAAATAGAGACAGAGACAGAGACAGACAGAGAGAAATCACCCCGCTAGGGAGGATGGCCACGGCAAAACACCTTCTCCTCCATTCTCCTCTCAGGACTGTGGGTATACACACCCAGTGTTAGTTTTAAGTCACTGGGTTAAGCCACATGGCTGACCACAGTTCGAATCCTGGATCTGGTGGCTTGCTTTCTTACTTTCCCTTTTTCCTCTTTGTGGGTCTCTCTCTGGTCAAGTTAAAATAAATGAATGAATAAATTAAGTCATTCTAAAAAAAACAGCTGCTAGAGGGTGCATACACTCGCTGGAGACGGAAAGAGAGAAAGGGAGAAAGCAAGCCCTCTGGGAGGATGGTCACGCTGCAATCCCTTCTCCATCGTCCTGAGGTTTCGGGTCACACGCAAGCACGGCTGGCACACGGGCTGAGTGCTTTCCGAGCCGTAGGCTCCGCCATGGTAACCACTCAGTTAGCCACGGTTCCCAGCTGCCCTCACCACCAAGCCACCGATGTCCGACGACTCAGACTCACGGTCTTCTCAGAAGATCATGAGAAAGAGGCTTATCCCTCATATTGCAGAAGCGTTCATTAGGGTCATTTTTCAGAGGGAGAGCACATGGTAAAAGGCTTGTCTGGGTACCAGCAGAGCATGGGCCGTACAAATTCCCGGCCTAAGTGCGGACTCCCGCCTGCCGGAACGCTCCGGGGCCTCCATCTCCACCTCCTCAGCACAGACTATCAGGGAGGCTGTGCTCAACGTACCCGCAATGAACCCGTTTTAAACCGCCAGAGGGTGCATGCTCACTAGGGGTGGGGGTGGGGATGGGGGCGGAGGGGAAAGGGGGTGGTGGGGAGAAAACATTCCCTTCTCCATTTCTCCATCCTGTCAGGATTTTGTGCACACATGCACACACCCCTGGTAAGGTTTTCAAGCTGCCAGGGCTAGGATTCACACTATGGCTTGCCATGCGGGATCCTTTCCTTTAACTACTTACCAGGCCACAGGGCTGAGCCCTGAGTATATCTTTGTAAAGGGACCTAAATTATTACCAGACACAAAGTCATTATTAAGAGCTGAAGGGCTCTGACATGCCCAGATGAATAGTGTTTGGGAGGCATGGTGGCAAGGCATATATGAACAATAAAGGGAGGGGTTCTGGCAGATGAATTCATCCACCAGACAATCTAGAACAGAAATTCAGTGTTGGGACCAGCAGTTGGCGTAATGGCTATGTTGTTGAAATCCCACGTAGTCGACCGCGGTTCGGAGTCCTGGACCCGGTGGCTTAAACTCACGCCGGGCGCGTGTGCGTGCGTGCCCAAGATCCCGAGAGGAGAATGGAGGAGAGGGATTGCGGCGTGGCCATCCCCCCAGGGGGTGATTTCTCGCTTTCTGTATCTCTGTCTCTGTCTGTCTGGTGAGAGCACGCGCCCTATAGCAAAAACCTCTCCAAAAAAAAAAAAGAAATTCAATTAGTGTTCTATTTTTCTGGAACGTACTTTTCTTTAGAAATAAATAGTTAAACCATCAGCCAACCATTAAGCCACTGCAGCTGTTAGTTACCGAGAGATACACGCAGCAGCATCTGAGAGACCAGACAGCTCCTCAGGAGAGCTGGGTGTCCCTGCAGGGGAATGAGTGACCCAGGGACACCCTGCAACTCTGGGCCAGCTGGGTAACTTCTGGGAGGGGCTCACACCACCAAACCAGCAGCTTTCTCTAACAACGTGAGTGAGCGTCATGGGGATGGAGACCGAGGTCCTGTTTTTTTTTTTTTTTTTTGAGAGGTTTTTGCTATAGGGCATGTGTGCTCACCAGACAGGCAGAGAGAGACAGAGAGACAAAAAGTGAGAAATCACCCCCCATGGGGGATGGCCACGCCTCAATCCCTTCTCCTCCATTCTCCTCTCGGGGTCTTGGGCACACATGCATGTGCACCTGGCCTGAGTTTTAAGCCACTGGGTCTGGGATGCGAACCGCGGTTATGGGAGTCCAACATCCCAACCACGCCACCTGCTGGCCCCTTCTTATTTAATTTTTGAGATTTTTGCTATAGGACACATTTACTCACCAGAGAAACAGAGAGATAGAAAACAAGAAACCACCCCCTGCCCTGGGTGGACGGTCACACTGTAATCCCTTCTCCGTTCTCCTCTCGGGAGTTCGGACATGCACACACATGCACCTGGCGTGAGTTTCAAGCTGTTGGTTCCGGGACTCAAACTGTGTCAACCGCGTGGGAGTCCAGTACCTCACCACACCACCTGCTGCCCCGCCTTGTTTTATTAAACCGTCCTCCTCCTATTTCTTCCCTTTACTCTTCCCAGCTCTCGTGTGTGGCTCTGAGGAACGACCTGGGACATGGCAAGGGCTGGCTGCAGGGGCTCCCCGGAAGCCGTCTGCAGAGACTTACCAATGTTAACAGAGTCTTCCCAGTCTTCCAGCACTTCCGTGACCACCAGCACATAGACGTACGTCCTGTGCTTCCTCTCCTGGTTCTGAAGGACAGACAGAGGACAGGTGACTCAGCTACTGAGAGGAAACACTCGTATACATGCCCAGAGGTTGAAGTACCAAGATTCTTTTTAAGAGATTTTTGCTATATGGTACATGGGCTTGCTGGAGAGACAGAGAGACAGAGACAGAAAGCGAGAAATCACCCCCTAGGGGGATGGCCACATTAAAACCCTTTCTCCTCCATTCTCCTCTTGGGATTTTGGGTACACACGCACACACAGGCAGCGTGAGCTTTTTTTTCAAGCCTCTTATGTCC
>NW_006159580.1:1898448-1907549 GCF_000334495.1 Tupaia belangeri chinensis | reverse complement strand
CTGAACTCCCATGTAGTCGACCGTGATTCAAGTCATGGACCCGGTGGCTTAAACTCACGTGGGGGCGTGTGTGCGTGCGTGCCCAAGATCCCAAGAGGAGAATGGGAGAGAAGGGATTGTGGTGTGGCCATCCCTCCTGAGGGGGTGATTTCTCACTTTCTGTCTCTCTGTCTCCCTCTGTCTTTCTGGCAAGCACACGTGCCCTATAGCAAAAAAAAAAAAAGAGAATTATTTATTTTTATTCATTTATTTTAATTTGGCCAGAGAGGGACAGAGTGAGAGAGAGAAAGTGAGAAAACAAGCCACGAGGTCTGGGACTTGAACCACGGTCAGCCATGTGGGAGTCTAGTGTCCTTAACTACCATGCCACCTGCTGGCCCCAACACCTGGAGTGAGTTTTAAGCCACTGAGTCTAGGATTCAAACAGCCTTTGACAACGTGGGAGTCCAGCAACATAGCCATTATGCCACCTGCTGGTTCCCCAGTCTGGCTTTTAAAGTCAAGGTTTTACACTCCTTTTCCTTCCCCTAAATACCACTTCACAGGGATGCTGCAACCTCCCAGGACAAGGGCACCAGTGCAGACTGGGTGGGTGCGAGGGCACCCTAGTGGCCTCATGCTTCGGTCCTGTGGAGGCATACCAACGCCGTCTTTCACAACCTCCCCTTCTCCTACTAACCGTATCCGTCTCTCCCCCAGCTTCCTCATTTCCTTCCACCTCTCAAACCCCTAACAGCCTGTGTCCTGTCTGCCCCCTTCTGCTCCAGCCACTTATCTGCAGTTTCTTCTCTGCTTTCTCCGTACGTGTCTACTCTTCCTCCGACCTTGGGAGGAGATAAAGAAAGGCAGGAATGGGATACATAACACTCACAAATAATTCCACTTGGGAACCAGCAGTTAGCATAATGGCTATGTCGCTGGACCCCCACGTAGTCGACCGCGGTTCGTGTCCCGGACCCGGTGGCTTAAAACTCACGCCGGGTGCGTGTGCGTGCATGCCCAAGATCCCGAGAGGAGAATGGAGGAGAAGGGATTGCGGTGTGACCATCCCCCCTGGGGGGTGATTTCTCACTTTCTGTCTCTATGTCTCTCTCTGTCTGTCTGGCGAGCGCACGCGCCCTATAGTGAAAACCCCTCAAAAAAAAAAAAAAATCCACTTGTTTGGAAGAGGAGATTATGGGGTTTAAAAAGAGAAAACACACGGTTCTCCGCCGGTGCTGCCTTGTTTTGAAAACGCAGTGAAACAGCGATGGCATCTTTCCTAGACTACGACACGTGTGGTTATTAACACGACACCATTTGTGTATGTATGTATTTACTCATTCATTCATTTATTATTTTGCCAAAGGACACCAGAGAGAGACAGAGGGAAGTGGAAAATCGCCCCCGTGGGGGACGGCCACGCTGCAGTCCCTTCTGCCCCACTCTCCTCTCGGGATTTCGGGCTTGCATACATGTGCTCGTGTGCTTTCCGAGCTGCTGGGTCCAAGACTCAAACGGTGCAGCCAGCCGTGTGGGATACAGCACCTTAGCCACCACGTCACCTGCTTGCTCTATGATGCCATTTGTTTATTTATTTTAATTTTTTAAAAGAATTATTTATTTAACTTTACTCATTTTACTTATTTATTTATTTATTTTTGGAGAGGTTTTTGTTATAGGGCGCATGTGCTCGCCAGACAGACAGAGAGAGATAGAGAGACAGAAAGCGAGAAATCACCCCCGAGAGGGGTGGCCACGACGCAATCCCTTTTCCTTCATTCTCCTCTCGGGATTTTGGGCACGCACGCACACGCACCAGGCGTGAGTTAACGCTGCCAGGTCTGGGACTCAAACCGTGGCCGGCCTTGTGGGAGTCCAGCGCCCTGAACCACCACACCACCTGCCGGTCCCAATGATGCCATTTATATCAAAGATTTTTAACAGACTTACCTCAAAAATTCCAACTAATCTTCCCAATGTCCCTTTCACTCCAGCCTAAAAAAGAAAAAAGAAAAATTAGCACACTGATGTTGTACTGCTGTATCACTCTGAGTTCTTTTCAGCAGTTTGCAAATACAAATAAGAAGCAAGAGGACTCAGCTGGGTGGAGTCTGGGTGTGTGTGTTACACCAGTTTCCCCACACTGTGTGTCACCCTGCCACAGTGGATACGCGCTGGGGAGGGAGACTTCCTCTCACCTCTCCCGGTCTCTACCCCACTGTAAAGGAAGCTAAAGAGAGAGAGAGAAAATCAAGGTCGGAAGACAGGCTACAAAGATTCTGAGGCGCTGACTACTTCATTCACTCACTCACTTAATAAGTATACTCTGATTGTCTTATTTGAGCCAGAGACCAGTGTGGTGCCAGAGGAGCAGTGAAGAGTAGGCTAGCACGCAAGACCCATGTGAGGAAGACCCTGTGACTGGTCCTTGGCTGTGTGCCCACACCGTGCTGGGAGAGCGTTCCGCCCCCTGCAGGACAGGAGGAATGCAGAGTCAACAAAAGCATGAAGACGGCAATTCCGCTGGTGACGAGGCATTATGACAGAACCTACAGAGCGCTGTGATGGCAATGAGCGGCAGGCTAGGCCTTCTTAATACATACTCCCTTTCATGCTTCTTTCTTTAGATTTGCCTTTCTGATGCCTTCTGGATGATTTTTGGTCGATCTCAATTTAAAAAAAAAATATTTATCATTATTATTATTTTTGTATTTGCTATAGGGCATGTGTATTCAACAGAGAAAGAGAAAGTGAGAAAACAAGCCTCCAGGTCTAGGACTTGAACCATGGTCGGCCATGTGGGAGTTCAGCACCTTAACCACCATGCCACCTACTGGTCCTGGTCTATTCAAATTTAATAATTTTCTTTTCAAATGTACCCAGGCTGTTATTTTTCATTTCTACCTCTTCTTTTCATACTTGATTCCATTATGTATGCTTCTGTTTCTGTGATTTTTAAAATCTTTCCTTCATCTACTTTTTAAAAAATTCATTCATTTTTTTTGAATTTGACCAGAGAAAGAAACAGAGAGAGAGAAAATGAGAAAGCAAGCTGCCAGATCCGGGACTCAAACAGGAGTTTACCGTGTGGGAGTCCAGCGCCTTAGTGACCACACCAGCTGCCGGTCTCGCTTCCTTTACTTTCTGAACATCTTGAACATATCTAAGTTCCTCATCAGGGCATTTTATAAAATTCATTTCCTCGGAAGTGAATTCATGTTTCAGAGCCAGGTCCTGAAGCAATCCTTTCGGTGTTCCGAGGTGATGTGGGGGATGTGGCAAACAGCCGTGGAGTAGAGGGAGGCCCGGCTCTGCCCCTTACTGGAGGGCACTGCTTCTGTGTTCACTCCTACTTCGGTCCTGTCGTTCTTGAAGCCTCAGCTCCCCGTGCCCTTTCACTCCCCGTCCCGTCTCAGATGGGTATTTGGGCACTTCCTCCCCACTCCAAGGGTTCAACCACCAGCTGCCCGAGGCCAGATAGACCGCAGCCCTCCCAGCTCCTCCAACGCTGCCGTTTCTGACCCACGGCAGCACCTCCCTGCTTTTGGTCCAGGGTGCGTCTTTGTGGCTTTTGCTTTAAATACTTGATATGTCTTTCCAGGAGCAGAAGGGGCGAGAGGCGAGAAGAACCCCTGGAAATGCCTAGATATGCTACTGCTTGTTTTCTGGTATGACTGCTTTGATGTCTGTGTAATAAATTAAAAATCAGGGCAGAAAAGGCTGTTTGCCTCCCTTGACAATGGCCCATTCTGTCTATGGACTGTTTCTTTAGCTCAATAAACCTAGTGCTTAGCTTGTCAACAACAACAACAACAAAAAAGAGAAAGGAAAAAATACTTTCTACACAATACTCAGTAAATGTGTGTAAACAAAAATTTCAAATAACTGAAGTTCTTAAGAGATAGCTAATAACAGAATGAACATAAGCTGGTATAAAGGACTGGACTCCGGGGTGACACGTCCTGAAGTTAATTTTTGCTAACTATCTGTCAAGGAATTCTGTCCCAGTCTCCTGCCAGCAACCTGCTTCCTCCACTACTTTGCATCCATTCTTCACACCCACTGGCCCAGGTGCCTTTCTGTCTACTTGAACGGAAATGTCTACCCTTCTTAATTAAATGGCTTCTCTACGTTGTTTAGAAATACTGGCTCTCTACAGCCAGACAAAACTAGTTTGCTGTGCGTCACGAATTAACCAACGAAGCCACCTGGACCAGTGGGACAGGGCACCAGTTCTGCACTGTGACCCCGAACACCTCAGGATCACCTCCTGACACGGGACACTTGTGCTCCTGCCAAAGGTCTCCATGACAGGGCCTGGGAGCAGAACCATCAGTGTGGATGGGGGCGCTGTGGGGTGGGAGTGAAGAACAATTTATAGACGCCATCATTCACTTGTCCTATTTTTTTTTTAAGATTTATTTTATTTAACTTTATTTATTATTATTTTTATTTTCCAGTTTGATCAGAGAGAGAGAGAGAGTTAGAAAGCAGGCCTCCAGGTCCAAAACTCGAACTGTCGTCAGCCACGTGGGAGTCCAGCACCTTTAACCACCATGCCACTTGCCAGCCCCAACCCTGTCCGTTTTTTTAAAAAAAATATTTATTTAATTTTATTTGTTATTATTCTTATTAATCTTTTTATTTGATCAGAGGGGGAGAGAGGAGAGAGAGAGAATGCAAGCTGCCAGTTTTGGGACTCAAACCATGGTAGGTAATATGGGAGTCCAGCACCTTAACTACCATGCCACCTAACCACTATGCCACCTGTCGGCCCCACCTTTGTCTTTTGCAAAGTGGACAGAGCATGCTCTTTAGCAGCTACTGTCCAAAAATTTATTTATTTATTGGAGAGGTTTTTGCTATAGGGCTTGTGCGCTCGCCAGAGAGACAGAAAGTGAGAAATCACCCCCCAGGGGATATGGCCACGCCGCAATCCCTTCTCCATTCTCCTCTTGGGATCGTGGGCGTGCATGCACACGCGCCCGGTGTGAGTTTAAGCCACTGAGTCCAGGACTCGAACCGCGGTCGACTACATGGGAGTCCAGTGACACAGCCATTACGCTAACTGCTGGTCCCCATAAAACTTTTATTTATTTTAATTTGACCAGAGAGGGAGAGAGGGAGAGGGAGAGGGAGAGAGAGAAGAAAGCAACCCTGATCCTAATGCGGTGTTTAACCGCTGCACCGTGGTGCTGGCCCACTAACAGTGATTTATTTGTACATCGACACCAACATAGATATTGGTTGTTAGAAAAGTCATGGCATACTTTACTATGATTTTCTATGCAAAATTGCGTCATGACTTTTCTGACGACCCAATATATGATTCACTCCGTCAGAAGCAGTTAAGAGAAAGTATAAAAGTACCTGTTTGTATGAAATATATGTATTCTTGAAAAGTCTACCGTACGTCAAACAGTGCTGCCATCTGCACCCCAAATTTCGGTGCTATTTAGTCTTCACTTCTAATTAATCTTGACAATTTATGGAAACTAACAGTAGTGTTATGTGTTCCTTAGCTTTTCTTTCAGGTTTTACTTAATACTTAGGGGATCTAGCCGAGCAGGGAGAAGTCCACAGCGTGCTGGACTGCAGAGCTAGAGGCCACGACCGACCGTGGCGTCGGACTCCTGGGTCAGCCTGAAGGCACGCCGGGCGTGCTGTGTGCGCCCAGGACGTTGAGAACTGGAGGGCCGAGGAAAGGGAGGCACGGAGAGCGGGGCCCTGTCGAGGGTGCTTCTTTACTTCTTTCACGTGTGCAGATGTATACATTCTATCATTACACACACACACACACACACAAATGTAGGGGAAGCTACTTGAAAGAATTTTTTTTTAAGAGAGACTTTTGCTATAGGGCTCTTGTGCTTGCCAGAGACACAGAAAGCAAGAAATCACCACCCCCCCCCGGGGGGGGGGGTAGCCACACCACAATCCCTTCTCCACTTTCCTCTCGGGATTTCTGGCACACATGTACATGCATCTGACATGTTTTAAGCCACTGGACCTAGGTCTTGAACCATGGCTGACTATATGGGAGTTCACCAACATATCATTAAACCATTTGCTGGTCCCATACTTGGAAGAATTCTATCTAAAGTGATCCTACCAACAATTACACAATAATAATCATAATAATAATGATAATAAATTCTACATTTCCCAGGTTTTTATTTTATTTATTTGTTTATTTAATTTAAACAGCGGGAGGGAGGGAGGGAGGGAGAGAGAGAGAGAGAGAGAAGGTGAGAAAGCAAGCCACCAGGTCCAGGACTCAAACTATGATTGGCCATGTGGGAGTTCAGTGCCCTTAACAATCACACCACCTGTAGGTCCCCATCTCCCAGTTTTTAAATTGGAGCTTAGCGGTTTTCTTTTATTTTTTTTTAAGAATTATTTTATTTTAACTTTATTTTTTAATTTGATCAGACAGTGACAGAGTGAGAGAGTGAAAGAGAAAGCAAGCTGCCAGATCTGGGACTCGAACTATAGTCAGCCATGTGAGAGTCCAGCCCTTTTAACCACCACGCCACCTGCTGGCCCCAGCAGTTTTCTTAAGCACCAGTCCCCTTTTAGAAAGAAAGAAGATTTTGGTCTTGTAAAGTCACAGCGTTGATAAGTAGAAAGACTGCACATTAGGCAAAGGGCCAAGCTGGGGTTTACTTTAACTGTCTCCCCTTTCCCCAATTCTTCTGGATGCAGAGTCCAACTTCGTCTCCTCGCTCTCTCCAAGGCTACCACAAGCAATCTGAGAGTGGGTCACTCATCCCTCTCACGTGACTCCTGCGAGCCGCTGAGGTGGCAGACTATGCCGAGTGACAGATACTTGGCTCACGTCTGGGGGGAGACCGGACTCAGGGTATACGGAATAGGTCCAAAGCGCTGCTATGACCCTGTCTTCCTCAAAATCATATAAAGTTACAATTCCCATCTATATGTCAAATGCCCCTAATCCGGAGGAGTCTTTACGTAAAGGCCCATCTTGGGGCCAGCAGGCGGCATGGTGGTGAAGGTGCTGGACTCCCACAAGGCTGACTGCTTCGATCCCCGGACCTAACGGCTTGAAAATCATGCTGCGTGTGCCTGCGTGCCCGGACTGCGGTGGAAGAGAAAGGCCGGTGGAGTGGCCACCCTCGCCCTGGGGTGATTGAGTTCTCACCTTTCCTGTCTCTTTCCTTAGCGCAAGTGCCCTATGGCAAAAACCTTTACAAAATAGCCCATTTCAACCAGCAGTGAGAATTCTAAATAAAATATTATTGCCCTTTATTCAACCAAAATGGAGTCTGAGTACTTCCTTTAACTTCAAGGCATACTACCAATTCTAGTACAGGCTGAACATCCCTAAGCCTAAAAGCCGAAATTGAAAATGCTCCACCATCTAGGGGCCGTCAGCTGGCACGGTGGTTCAGATGCTGGACTCCTACATGGCCGACCACAGTTTAAGTCCCGGACCTGGGGGCTTGCTTTCTGACTCTTGAAATGTGTCTCTCTCTGGTGAGCACACATGCCCTATAGCAAATAAACAAATAATAATAATAAATTAAATTGAATAAATTTTTTAAATAATTATTTAATTTTATTTATTCACTCATTTATTTTAACTTGACCAGCGAGAGTAACACAGAGAAAGAGAGAGAATGTGAGAAAGCTACCAGGTCTGGGACTTGAACCCGTGGTCAGCCATGTGGGAGTGTCTAGCGCCTTACCATGCCACCTGCTGGTCCCCTAGGTTGAATAAATATTAAAAAACAAAATGCTCCAAAATCTAAAACTTTTTGAACATCAATATAATGTCACAAGTAAACAATTCTATACTTGACTTCATGTGACAAGTCACCATCAAAACATTGCAAAACAAAAATATTGCATACGATTACCTTCAGACTACGTGTATAAGGTGTATCTGAAATGTAAATGAATTTTGTGTTTAGACTTGGGTATTAATCCCAAGATACCTCATTATGTATATGCAAATATTCCAAAATTTAAAAAATCCCAAAGCTGAAACACTTCTGTTCTCAAGTATCTTAAATAAAGGAAACTCAACCTGTACTTATCTAGTTAATGAAAATAATCTGAGCAATTTCCTTTTTTTTTTTTTTTGGAGAGATTTTCGCTATAGGGCGCGTGCACTCGCCAGACAGACAGAGAGAGACAGAGAGACAGAAAGCGAGAAATCACCCCCCCAGGGGGGATGGCCATGCCGCAACCCCTTCTCCTCCATTCTCCTCTCGGGATCTTGGGCACGCACGCACACGCGCCCAGCGGGAGTTTAAGCCACCGGGTCTGGGAGGCGAACCGCAGTCAACCACGTGGGAGTCCAGCAACATAGCCATCATGCTAACTGCTGGTTCCCTGCCTTTTTTTTTTTTAAGTTTATTTTTTTAAAGAATCATTTTATTATTTATTTATTTAAATTTGAAGAGCAAGAGAGAGAGAGAGGAAGCCACTAGGTCCGGGACTTGAACCACAGTCAGCCATGTGGGAGTCCAGCACCCTTAACCACCATGCCACCTGCCAGCCTCAGCCTAATCTTTTTTTCTTAAGACAGACTTTTGCTATAGAGAGCGTGCAGTCACCGGAGAGACAGAGACAGAAAACGAGAAGTCACCCCCCAGGAGGCCATGCCGCAGTCCCGTTTCCTCTATTCTCCTCTTAGGGTTTTGGGCACACATGCACACATGCCCAAGGTAAGTTTCAAGCCACCGGGTCCAGGATGCAAACCATGGTTGGCCCTGTGGGAGTCCAGCGATATACCATTACACCATCTGTTGGTCCCACAACTGCCTACTTTTTAAATTTTATTTATATTTATTTAGGTTTTTTGCTGTAGGGCACGTGTACTTGCCAGAGAGAGAGAGAGACAGAGAGGAAAAGTGAGAAATTACCCCCGCAAGAAGGATGGCCATGCCGCAATCCCTTCTCTAGTCTCCTCCTGGGGTCCTGGGCGCGCGCGCGCACACACATGCACACACGCGTGCCTGGCGTGATTTTCAAGCCACTAGGTCTAGAATTTGAACTGCAACTGGCCATGTGGAAGCCCAGCAATGTAATCACCACGCCATTCACTGGCCCTCCAGTTGCCCACATCTTTTTTTTTTTTTTTTTTTTAAGTT
>NW_006159580.1:1878737-1896519 GCF_000334495.1 Tupaia belangeri chinensis | reverse complement strand
CCAGCAACATAGCCATCATGCTAACTGCTGGTTCCCTGCCTTTTTTTTTTTTAAGTTTATTTTTTTAAAGAATCATTTTATTATTTATTTATTTAAATTTGAAGAGCAAGAGAGAGAGAGAGGAAGCCACTAGGTCCGGGACTTGAACCACAGTCAGCCATGTGGGAGTCCAGCACCCTTAACCACCATGCCACCTGCCAGCCTCAGCCTAATCTTTTTTTCTTAAGACAGACTTTTGCTATAGAGAGCGTGCAGTCACCGGAGAGACAGAGACAGAAAACGAGAAGTCACCCCCCAGGAGGCCATGCCGCAGTCCCGTTTCCTCTATTCTCCTCTTAGGGTTTTGGGCACACATGCACACATGCCCAAGGTAAGTTTCAAGCCACCGGGTCCAGGATGCAAACCATGGTTGGCCCTGTGGGAGTCCAGCGATATACCATTACACCATCTGTTGGTCCCACAACTGCCTACTTTTTAAATTTTATTTATATTTATTTAGGTTTTTTGCTGTAGGGCACGTGTACTTGCCAGAGAGAGAGAGAGACAGAGAGGAAAAGTGAGAAATTACCCCCGCAAGAAGGATGGCCATGCCGCAATCCCTTCTCTAGTCTCCTCCTGGGGTCCTGGGCGCGCGCGCGCACACACATGCACACACGCGTGCCTGGCGTGATTTTCAAGCCACTAGGTCTAGAATTTGAACTGCAACTGGCCATGTGGAAGTCCAGCAATGTAATCACCACGCCATTCACTGGCCCTCCAGTTGCCCACATCTTTTTTTTTTTTTTTTTTGAGAGGTTTGTGCCATATGGTGCGTGAACTCACCAGAAAGAGAGAGACAGAGAGACAGAAAGAAGCGAGAAATCACCCCCCAGGGGGGATGGCCACACTGCAATCCCTTCTCCTCCATTCTCCTCTCGGGATCTTGGGCATGCACACACACGTGCCCGGCGTGAGTTTTAAGCCACCGGGTCCGGGACGTGAACCGCGATCGACTACATGGGAGTCCAGTGACATAGCCATTACGCTAACTGCTGGTCCCCTGCCCACATCTTAATTAGGAAAACAAACAAACAAACAAAAAACCTACGAGTATCTCTTTCTCCTTTAGGTGTCTTACTGGGATTAAAGTATTTATTTGGTGAGGGTTGGACTGACCACTAGAGAGGCCTAAGCAATTCTATCTTTCCCTCCAGTGGTCCCCCAGGGACGGTGGCCATACCCTCAGGGTGAGCCTCTGCCATGCACGGAGGCCCCTACAGTCATCTACCACGGGGAACCCTGGCTTCGTTGCTCAGCCCGGGAGGGCAGAAGGCAGACCATCACCTTCTGAAAGCGGTTATCTACTCTACGGTGGGCACCCGGTAGACACCAAGGCTGCCTGGTCCAGGGGCATCCCCTTTCCTCTCCGGAATCAGGAGGGGGCTGTGCACACTTGAGAAGGCAGCTAAGGAACGCACAGGAATTCCGCTCCCCTCTACAGTGGCTAGTTCCGGGGTGCTAAGCGTGACCCAGTTCTGGGTCAACGGTTCCTAAGAGTATGTCTCTTGGGGACTTCTGGGAAAGATTTTGCACCGCGATGAAAGGACTGCACATCAAGAAACTCCATACTTCCCTGCCTGCCCAGTGAGGGTCTGGAACTGGAGCGCCACAGTCACGCTGTGACCACTGGGTAAGACTCGCCACGAGCATCCGCGAGAAGCTGCCCAGACGCCCTGACGCTGCGGAGCTGCTGAAGCAGTGTGGCGATGGCCAAGCTCTGGGCTTCTCTGGTGAGACAATCACCAGAAATGCTGAAGCTACTTTTAGCCAGGAATTCTGCTGTTTGAAGCTGCACACTTCCGGCTCCTTTCCTCCTTGATTTACGAGCCAGTTGGCTCTATAAGGAAGACCGAGTATCCCCAAACCGAAACTGAACATTCTTTATTAAAAGTAGTAAGCTTGGGAACAGCAGGTGGCATAGTAAAGCACTGGATGCCCACAGGGTCAACCGCAGTTTGAGTCCTAGACCCGGTGGCTTGAAACTCATGCCGAGCGTGTGTGCATGCCCGCCCAAGATCCCGAGAGGAGAATGGAGGAGAGGGGACTGCGGCGTGGCCATCCCCCACCCCCGTCCCCCGTGGTGACTTCTCACTCTCCCTTTCAATATCTCTAGTCTCTCTGTGTCTCCAACTAGCAAGTACGTGTGCCCTAAGGCAAAAACCTCCCCCCCACCGCAATAAAAATAAAAAATAAAAAAAGACAGCAGGAAGCACAGTCCTAAAGCAATCAGGGAGCAACTCGAATGCAAGTGGCTGTAGAAGGAAGTCCATGAGCAGGATCTAGTCGGGTTTTTAGACCATTTTTTAAAACTTTTTATTTATTATTATTATTTTCCAGTTTGTTCAGACAGGTAGAGAAAGAGAGAGTGAGCGAGAGACAGAAAAGTGAGAAAGCAAGCCACAGCCCAGTACTGGAACTGTGGCTGGCCATGGGGGAGTCTACGCCTTTAACTACCATGCCGCCTGTCGGCCCCAATATCTGGTCTTCCATGCGCCGTCTGTAACCTGCCAAGTTTGGCAACTACAGAAGGAAATATTCACAGTGAAAAAGATGAAAAGCAAATGGGAAACCAGAGAAGGGCCGGGGTAATCAATTCACATTTTAAAAAAATTCTTATTTATCTATTTATTTTATATTATTTATTTGAATTTGACCAGAGAAGGACAGAGAGAAACAGAGAGGGAAAGTGACAGAGAGAACCACCAGGTCCAGGACTCAAACTGCAGTCGGTTATGTGGGAGTCCAGGGTCCTTAACCACCACGCCACCTGCCAGCCCCTTGTTGTTGTTGTTGTTTTAATGAAATATTTCAAACCCAATAAATAAACAAACAAGCATGCCACTAGCCAGTTTTGTCAACTGTCATTTTCTGTCTTTTCCCCATGTGTGTTTCTTTCTTTCTTTTCTTTTTTTTTTTGAGAGTTTTTTTAAAATTTTATTTATTCATTCATTTATTTTAATTTGACCAGAGAGAGATACACAGAGAGCGAGAGAAAAAAGCAAGTCCCCAGGTCTGTTCCTCGAACCGCAGTCGGCCATGTGGGAATGTCCAGCACCTTAACCACCACACCACCTGCTGGTCCCGAGAGGTTTTTTTTCTCTATAGGGCGCATGCGCTCACCAGACAGACAGAGAAAGACATAAAGACAGAAAGCGAGAAATCACCCCCCAGGGGAGATGGCCACACCGCAATCCCTTCTCCTCCATTCTCCTCTCGGGATCCTGGGCACGCACGCACATACACCCGGCGTGAGTTCTAAGCCGCCAGATCTGGGACGCGAACCGGTGGACTACCGGTCGACTACGTGGGAGTCCAGCGACATAGCCATTACGCTAACTGCTGGTTCCCCTTTTCTTCTTTTTTACTTGTTGTTGTTGTTGTTTTAATGAAATATTTCAAACCCAATAAATAAACAAACAAGCATGCCACTAGCCAGTTTTGTCAACTGTCATTTTCTGTCTTTTCCCCATGTGTGTTTCTTTCTTTCTTTTCTTTTTTTTTTGAGAGTTTTTTTTAAATTTTATTTATTCATTCATTTATTTTAATTTGACCAGAGAGAGATACACAGAGAGCGAGAGAGGGAAAGTGAGAAAGCAAGTCACCAGGTCTGGTACTCGAACCGCAGTCGGCCATGTGGGAATGTCCAGCACCTTAACCACCACACCACCTGCTGGTCCCGAGAGGTTTTTTTTCTCTATAGGGCGCATGCGCTCACCAGACAGACAGAGAAAGACATAAAGACAGAAAGCGAGAAATCACCCCCCAGGGGAGATGGCCACACCGCAATCCCTTCTCCTCCATTCTCCTCTCGGGATCCTGGGCACGCACGCACATACACCCGGCGTGAGTTCTAAGCCGCCAGATCTGGGACGCGAACCGGTGGACTACCGGTCGACTACGTGGGAGTCCAGCGACATAGCCATTACGCTAACTGCTGGTTCCCCTTTTCTTCTTTTTTATTTAAAGTTTGCTAATAGGGTGCATGTGCTCTCAAAAGAGAGAGAGAGAGAGAGAGAGAGAGGGAGGGAGGGAGGGAGAGAGGGAGAAAGAGAGAGAAATACCCCCCGGGTGCATGGTCACACTGCAATCTCTTCTCCTCTCAGAATTCTGGGCACAGATGCACACGCATGCAACCAGTGTAATTCTCAAGCTGCCAGTCCAGGAGTCCTGGACCTACCTGCTGGCGCCATTTGATATCTTTTTTTTTTTTTAAGGTGAAAGATGAAACTATTAGTATATCCCTTGTGTACTTCCCACCCCCAGTAAGAGGAAACTAAACCTAAATTTGGTGTTTATTATTCTCTTTTTTTTTTTTTAGAGATTTTTGCTATAGGGCACGTGTGCTCGCCAGACAGACAGACAGAAAGTGAGAAATCACCCCCCAGGGGGGATGACCACTCCGCAATCCCTTCTCATCCATTCTCCTCTCGGGATCGTGGGGCGCGCACACACAAGCACCCGGCATGACTTTAAGCCACTGGGTCCGGGATGCGAACCGCAGTCGACTACATGGGAGTCCAGCGACATAGCCATTATGCTAATTGCTGGTCCCGGTGTTTATTATTCTTACTGCATGTATTTTATCTTGGGATTTTGCCATAGGGTGCATGAACTCACCTGAGACAGACAAAGAGAGACAGAGAGGGAAAATGCAAAATCACTCCCCAGGGGAGATGGCCATGCTGCAATCCATTTTCCTCTTGGGATTTTGGGTAACCATGCATACGTGCCTGGTGCAATTTTCAAGCTGCTGGGTCTGGGAATTGAACTGCGGTCCGCCATGTGGGATTCCAGCACCTTAACCGCTATGCCACCTGCTGGCCCTTGTTTTATACTTTCACTACTTAGGTAAGTATCTACTATTAACAGTGTATGGTATTTTCTGCAAGTTCATCTACTCAATTAAAAAGAATTACACCTCTACAACTTCTTCTCTTCAATATTATTTTTCAGAGTTTTAGCTATACTGCTATGTGTAGTTCTGGTTAATTAATCATTTGAACAATTATCTATTTTAAGAACTTACCACAATTTATTAATCAATTCGCTTGTTTAGTCCTATTTTTTAAAGAATTATTTTATTGAACTGAATTGAATTTATTTATTCATTTATTTTAAATGATCAGAGAGAGACAGAGTGAGAGCAAGAGAGAGAAGGAAAGTGAGAAAGTAAGCCGCCAGCTCCGGGACTCAAACCACGGTCAGCCACGTGGGAGTCCAGTGCCCTTCACCACACCACCTGCTAGGCCCTAGTCCTGCTATTTTAAAAAATGCTGCAAAAAACCCTCTTGTAGGTTTCCTTACTACCAAGTGTGAAAATTTCTCTAAGATTATATAAAAAGTCAAATCTCTTTTTTAATATTTAATTTTATTTATTATTTAAATTTGATGAGAGAGAAAGTGAGAAAGCAAGCCACCAGGTCTGAGACTTGAACTGTGGTTGACATGTGGGAGTGTCCAGCACCTTAACCACCACGCCACCTGCTGGCCCCAAAAAGTCAGCTCTCTGAGTCACAGGGGAAAGGACCTCCAGCTTTCCCAGTATTATCAAGTTGCTCTCTGCAGCAGGGCGACTACAGAAATAGCTGCCACTCTCCTTGCCCAGTGTGCTCTGAGATGCTTGTCTGCGGCTTTTCCAATCGGGACATAGGAACCACTTACGTACCCCTGAATCTGGGCCTGGGTACCAGTTCCAGGCCGCAGCCTCGAGAGGCCCTGCAGTTCCCACTTTTCCTCCTGGATCTCTGCCAAGGGCAGTGAGTAAGCCTGAGCTGGCCTCCTAAAGGATGAAAGACCACAACCGCCTCAACGGAGCAGCCACTGCTGGCCAGTCTCCCGACTGCGAGACGGTACGGGAGCCAAGCCGAGCAGAGCTGCCTGGGTGAACAGTCCTGCTGATGCCGGAATTGATCCAGGGCTCGCAGGCAATAACAAATACCTGCTACTTTAAGCCACAGCACTCGGGGACAGCTCACTGCACAGCAAACTAAGACACAGATGGTGTGCGAGTGGCTCTTACTGTTGCTCTCTAACACTCAGTGCTCGGTGCTGGCCGTTCCTCCCTGCCCTCCTTTTTGGTCAGTACAAGGAATGTGAAATTGTATTATGTAATTTTTTTTTTTTGGAGAGGTTTTTGCTATAGGGCGCGTGCGCTCGCCAGACAGACAGAGACAGACAGAGAGATAGAAAGTGAGAAATCACCCCCCAGGGGAGATAGCCACGCTGCAATCCCTTCTCCTCCATTCTCCTCTTGGGATCTTGGGCACGCACGCACACGCGCTCGGCATGAGTTTAAGCCACCGGGTCCGGGACTTGAACCGTGGTCAACTACGTGGGAGTCCAGCGACATAGCCATTACGCTAACTGCTGGTCCCGTATATTATCTAATTTTTAAATTGAAAATATGCACCTTTTCCTTTGTTCAACAGGCATTTAGATATCTTCTCCTGGGAATTGACATTCACGTTCTCTTTCTTTCTTTTTAGAATTATTTTATTTAACGTTATTATTTGTTTACTTATCTTAATTTGAACAGAGAGGGACAGAAGAGTAAGAAAGCAAGCCGCCCGTCTGGAACTTGAGCTGCGGTCGACCACGTGGGAGTCCAGCACCCCCAACCACCGTGCCACCTGCCGGCCCCATATTTTATTTTTCCTCTATGGTAGCAGACTATCTTAATCATCTTCAGAAGCTGACTCCATACTCTATGGTAAGTATCTTCTCCCAGCCCAGTCCTTGTCTTCTACTTCTGGTTTTTGATGTTCTTTGCTGAGCATATTTCCTTAGACATAGCTGATTTGGAGTTTTATTTGTTTGTATTTTTAAAGACAGAGTCTAATTCATGTTTCCTAAGTGGGCTCTGAACTCACGATCCTCCTGCCTCGACATACTGAGCAGGTAGGTCTGCAGGCACACACTGCTGGGCCCAGCTCAGATATAGCTGATTTGACTTATTTCTTCCTTCTCTCTATTCAACAAACACATTCCTATTTCTTTCTTTTTTTAAATAATTATTTTATTTAACTTTATTTATTTGTAAACATGATCAGAGTGAGTGAGTGAGGGAAAAAGAGAGAGAAAGTGAGAGAGCAAGCTGCCAGGTCCAGGATTCGAACCATGGTTGGCCATGTGGAAGTCTAGCACCCTTCACCATCACACCACTTGCTGGCCGCAGACATTCCTATTTCAATGGCATACAGTTAGTCTCCCATACCTTTCTTTTCTTTTTTGGTTTTTAGGTTTTTTTTTTGTTTTTGTTTCACGGCTTTTGCCTTAGGGCACATGCATTGTTGGGGGTGGTAGGGGGTGGAAGGTTAGGGGGGACAGAGACAGTGAGAGGGAGAGTGAGAAATCACCACCTAGTGGGAATGGCCACACTGCAATCCGTTCTCCTTCATTCTCCTCCTGGGATCTTGCACACGCATGCACATGTGCCCAGGAAGAGTTTCAAGCTTCCAGGTCTGGAACTCAAACTGTAGTTGTCTGTACGGGAGCCTAGCAACGTAACAGCTACGCCATCTGTTGGCCCCGTATCTTTTCTAATAGTCTGAGTTTTATACTGTTGGGTTGTTTGAAAAATAATGATGTATTTTTTCTATGCAAAAATGTGGCATGACATTTCCAACAACCCAATATGGTCCACCTATAATTTATTCCTAAACTGAAGTCAATGAACTAGAGACTCCAGAGTAAGGCCATGGATATTCTTTTCTTTTCTTTTTTTTTAAACCAATCTAGTTTGTAACTAACAGCTCATGATTTGAACCAACAGAGCTTTTTTTTTTTTTTTTTTTTTTAAGTTTGCTGTACGGCACATGTACTCACCAGAGAGAGACAGGGAAAGCGAGAAATCACAGCACCAGGGGTATGGTCACCCCACAATCCCTTCTCCTCTAGTGCCTTGACCACCTGCTGGCCTCCATGTGTAACTTTTTTTTTTTTTTAAGTTTGCTGTACGGCACATGTACTCACCAGAGAGAGACAGGGAAAGCGAGAAATCACAGCACCAGGGGTATGGTCACCCCACAATCCCTTCTCCTCTAGTGCCTTGACCACCTGCTGGCCTCCATGTGTAACTTTTGACTCCTTAACAATTTAATAATCTGCTGTTGGCCAGAGCCTTATTAATAACATAAATAATTGATTACCATGTGGGAGTCCAGAACCCTAACCAGCACGCCACCTGTTGGCCCCATGTGTAACTTTTGACTCCTTAAGAATTTAAAAATCTGCTGTTGGCCAGAGCCTTATTAATTAACATAAACAATTGATTAACACATATTCTGTATATATATTACATACTGTATTCTCACAGTAAACTGAAGAAAATACTAAGAAAATCATAAGGAAAACACTCACGGTACTATATTTCCCAATATATTTACTGGGAAAAAATCGACACCTAAGTGTACCTGAGCAGTTCAAGGCTGTACTGTCCAATGGTCAACTATATACACAGCTCTCCAATGACTCAGGTCGTCCTGAATTCCCTCAATACCATGTTATTATGTTTACTCTAGAGATCTTACAGTCTGTTCGTCTACAGCACGGTATCTGAGCTCCTCCTTACTGTGAACGATACATACATACATGTCTTAGCCAGCCCCGACGGTGCAGCTGTCATAGAACACTCAGTGAAGGAAGTCCTGGGTTCCCTCCCAAGGTCTCCCTGTGCATGCTGGGTGCATGTGCACGTGGCCCTGCTGGCTGAAGCTGGAGGTGGACTGTGCTGTGATGACCCTACCGAGGGTGACTGCCTTTCTTCCTCTCTTATGGAATAGAGAAAACGTTAAATAAATACACGTATTCAAATTTACAAAAACAAGTCTTGGGAACCAGCAGTTAGCGCGTAATGGCTATGTCGCTGGACTCCCATGTAGTTGACTGTGGTTTGTGTCCCGGACCCGGTGGCTTAAAACTCACGCCAGGCGCGTGTGCGTGTGTGCCCAAGATCCTGAGAGCTTTCTCGTTTTAGAGATCGAAATCAGGAATCAGTAAACTACGGCCTACACACCAAATCGGCCTGCCACCAGCGTTTGTAAATGAGATGCTGACAAATATATCCCTGTCACTTGTTTCAGTTACCACAGGGCTGAGGGGCTGTGAGGCGTACTCGACAGCTTTAAAGTTTAAAGTATTTACTACTCTGAGGCCCTTCATGGAGTCCACAGATCACTAACGAGAGTCTTAATAAACAACTATAGGCATCCTTCTCTGGAACCGTTCTTCAAGATAAGAATATACATTTTGAAATTTTGGTAAAATGCATCTAGTCCAAACAGTATTTTGTTGTTGCTGTGGGGCAGGGAGGAAAGAAAGGACCAGCTAATTTCCTTAAGTATTAGTGATCTATACATACGTTTTCAAGTTTTTCCAAAGTAAAGTTTTTTATGGCTCCAATATTCTCACAGTCTCAAAACCTCGACCATTCAGTAACCAATGGCTTTGTTCTGTCCCTTACTGATGTGTTCCTTCTCTCATCTCCTTTACTGGCCCTGGCACGGGTATGTCTATTTTTAAAAAACAAAACGCACCTCTGGTTTCTCTGATCATTTCTATTTTTCCTATTAATTTCTGTCCTTGTTATTTCTATCCTTTTATTCTGGGGGTTACGTTTGCTTTTTTTAACTTCTTGAATCAATTCCCTACTGAATGTCTATTTCATTTTCTAATAAAAGCAACTAAAGTTAAAGGAATGAACGGAACTGCACCCTGTAGGCCGTAACATGGAGTACTTTCTCAGCTGTTCAGCTCTATTTGCTGACTAACTTGTGCTTTAACTCATGGATGATTTAGAACTTTTCTGCTTGTTTCTAAACACATATTAGACATGAGTTGTTGATTTCCAATTTTAGTGCATTGTATCAGAATACATATGGTCTATAAAATTAATGCTCTGGCATTTTTTTTTTTTTGGAGAGGTTTTTGCTATAGGGCACATGTGCTTGCCAGAGAGACAGAGAGAGACAGGGAGACAGAAAGTAAGAAATCATCCCCTGGGAGGATGGCCACACTGCAATCCCTTCTCCTCCATTCTCCTCTCGGGACTTTGGGCACGCATGCACACGCGCCTGGAGTGAGTTTAACCTGCCGGGTCCAGGACTAGAACCATGGTCGACTACAGTCCAACAATACAGCCATTATACCAACCGCTGGTTCCTGCTCTGGTATTTTTAATACTTCCTTTATGACAACATGTGGTTATTTTTTAAAAGAATTATTTATTTATTCATTTATTTTATTTTAATTTGACCAGAGAAAGATACAGAGAGAGAGAGAGAGAGAGAGAGACGGAAAGTGAGAAAGCAAGCCACCAGGTCCAGGACTCGAACCATGGATGGCTATGTAGGAGTGTCCAGTGCCTTAACCACCACGCCACCTGCTGGTGGTTATTTTTTATAATCCTTCTGGGTGTGCTTTAAATAAAAATTGTAATATTCCTTGTTGGCTATTACGTTATCTCTTGATATAGCTATTTGTTCAATCTTGTTAGTGATGTTACTTAACACCTATATTTTTGTCTGCTGCTTTTTTGTTTTGTCAGTTTCTAAATGAGATGTTCTAAAGTCTTCAACAAGGCTACTAATTTGCTGACTTCTCCCCATAACTATCAATTTTTGCCTATACAGATGAAGGTTTGCTAGCTTACCAAAGCTCATAACTGCTATGCTGTCTTGGTAGGTTGCTCCTTTTATCTGATGATGTTTTTAACTAAATTCCATTTTGTCTAATATTACAATGACCTAACCTGGTTTTCTTTTGGTTAGTATTAGGCTGCTGCGAAAATTGCGAAAATGTAGCTTTGTATTGCTAACATTTGCTGTTTGATATTCGGATACTTTTTTTTTTTTTTTGAGAGGTTTCTGCTATAGGGTGCCTGCGCTTGCCAGATAGACAGAGACAGACAGAGAGACAGAAGGTGAGAAATCACCCCCTGGGGGGATGGCCGCGCTGCAATCCCTTCTCCTCCATTCTCCTCTTGGGATCTTGGGCACGCATACACATGTGCCCGGCATGAGTTTAAGCCAACTGGGTCTGGGACTTGAACTGCGGTCGACTACATGGGAGTCCAGTGACATAGCCATTATACCAACTGCCAGTCCTGATATTTGGATACATTCTTTATTAAACTTGTATTTTTTTTATCTTTTAAAGAATTATTTACTTAATTTTACTTCTTATTAACAAGAGACAGAGAGAAAATGAGAGATGGAAAGTGAAAAACCAAGTTGCCAGACCTGAGACTCAAATTGCAGTCAACTATGTGGGAATCCAGAGCCTTAACCATCATGCCCCCTGCTGCCCCATACTGGATACATTCTTAAGTAAATGCGGTTGTGTTATACGTCATTTTTAAAAAGAATTAATTTTATTTATTATTATACATTTTTAAAATTTGCTAAAGGGCATGTGCACTCACCAGAGAGAGAGACACAGAGAGAGAGAGACAGAGAGAGAGAGAGGGCAAGTGAGAAAGCAAGGTCCAGAACCCAAACCACAGTGGGCCATGTGGGAGTCCAGCGCCTAACCATACCACGTACTGGTCCTGTTATACATCATTTTAATACGTATTTCTACCTTTATTTTTTTGCTATTAACTTACTATTTCCTGTTTATTTTACATGTATTTTATACTATGGAGATAAGGTTAGACAGAAAGCAACTTTTAGCAATATTCTTATTCAAGTTCAAAATGGGTCATAAAGCAGCAGAGACAACTTGCACAACACACCGGCCCAGGAACTGCTAACAAATGCACAGCGTGGTGGCAGTTCAAGACGTTTCGCAAAAGAGATGAGAGCCTCGAAGGTGAGACGTGCCACGGCCGACCACCGGAAGCTGCAGTGCGCGATCGAGAGCAATTATCGAAGGTGATCCTCTTACAACTAACTACACGAGAGGCTGCCGAAAACCCAACGTCGACCACTCTACATTCAGCACTTAACGCAAACAGGAAAGGTGAAAAATTCTTTAAAAATTGTTCTTAAGTGTCATCTTATTCTTTTCTTAAAAAATTAATGATTTAATTCCATTTGTAAATTTAATTTATTTCATTCCATTTGTTGTTATTATTATTTTAATTTGACCAGAGACAGAGACAGAGAGAGGGAAAGCAAGAAAGCAAGCCGCCAGGTCCAGGACTTGAGCTGCCGTCAGCCATGTGGGAGTCCAGCGCCTTTACCACGCTACCTGCCGACACCCGTCTTCTCTCATTCTATGCAACAACAACAAGCATTTCTCAATTGGACAGTAACATGTGACAAAAAATGGATTTTATATGACAACTGGCTGGGCCAAGCAGCAGCTCCAAAGCATTTCCCCAAGTCAAACTTGTACCAAAAAAAGGTCCTGGTCACCGTTTGGTGGGGCTGATCCACTACAGCCTTCTGAATCCTGGTGAAAAACTCCGACGTCTGAGAAGTGTGCTCTGCAAATTAAGCTTTCTGAATCCTGGTGAAACTCCGACATCTGAGAAGTGTGCTCTGCAAATTGATGCGATGCACCGAGACCTGCAGTGCCTGCGGCCGGCACTCATCAGCAGAAAGGCCCGCTTCTTCTCCGCAACGCCCAACTGCTAGCTGACAACCCTTCCTTCAGAAGTTGAACAAGCCGGGCTGCAAAGCTTTGCCTCATCCGCCATGTTCACCTGGTCTCTTGCCAACCATCGCTTCAAGCATCTCGACGACTTTCTGCAGGGAGAACGCTTCCTAACCCAGAATGCCAAAGATGCTTTCCAAGAGTGACAAATTCGGAAGCATTTTCATGCTACAGGAATAAACAAACTTACTTTCAAAAGTGTGTTGACTGTAGTGGTTCCTACCTTGATCAACAAAGACGTGTTTGAGCTTAGTTATAATGACTTAAATTTCCTAGTCCAAAACGGAAATTAGTTTTGCACCAACCCAACGGTTGTTTGATATCTTTTTCCATCTCTCCATTCTTAGTTGTTCAGTATTACTGCGTTTGCAAACAATACATAGTGCTTACTAATTTTTAAAAATTTGCCAGAGGGTGCATGCATGCACTTGCCCAAGAAACAGAGAAAGACAGAGAGAAGGAAAAAGCAACCCCCCAGCAGGGTGTGGTCACATCACAATCCCTTCTCCATCCTATTAGGATTTTGGGGCAGGCATGCACATTCACCCAAGCATATTTTTCTTTCCTTTTTTTCTAAAAATAATTATTTATTATGTAATTATTACTAATTTTTAAAAATGACCAGAGCAAGACAGAAAGAGAGAGAGCGAGCGAGCGAGGGAGAGAAAGTTAGGGCAAGGTGTCAGGTCTGGGACTGAAAATAGCATGTGGAAGTCCAGAGCCTTAGCCATCATGCCCACCTGCTAGCCCTGCGTAAGCATTTTTTCAAGGCACTGGGGTCAGGATTTGACCTGTGGGGTCCAGCTCCCTTAGTTACTAAGCGACAAGGCCAGCCCTGTTTGTTTTTTTAAATCCAAGCCTGTGCCTAGTGACTATTACCAACTTAATTCCATTTATTATGACTTAGCCTGAAAAGTTAACTTTTTACTGAGTCTCACAGAGTCTCCCCAGGATGACTTGGAATCAGAATCCAGGCCAGTCAGGTGGCTTTTGGGGCAGCTGGATCCTACATGGCCAAGTGCACAGTTAAGAGTCCTAGACCTGGCGGCTGGAAAATATGCTGGGCATGTGTGTGCACGTGCCCAAAACCCCAAAGGAAAATACGGACTGTGGCATGGCCATCCTCTGTGGGAGTTCATTTCTCACTTTCCCTCTTTTTCTCTCTTTTTGATTTTCTCTAGCAAGCATACGCGCCCTATAGGTTAAAAAAAAAAAAGGAAGGAAGAAAGAAAAGAATCGGAATCCTTCCAGTTTCTGTGTACTGAGCTTTGCACCAGGCGTGCACTTGTACATTCACGGAATCATGAAGACGCTGCTGAGTGGCAGCTCCGTCAGGTAAGTCAGGCTAATTCCAATGGCTGGTGGTAGCTGATTAAACCGCAGCATCTCCAGAGGCAAGGGTTACGTTTAGCATTTGCTGAAGCCACTGTGAACTGTAATGGAGTAATGGAGAGTAAACGGTGGGTACTTCCTAATGACTAAAAATCCTTTCCTGGAATGTAGAGCTGGAAGGGAAGGCAACACAACTGTTCTGGAAGACTCTTCTGGACTCAATTCATTTAGCAGAAGGAAACTGGCTGCTATCCCAGTAATTGAGCCTTTATTCAGGGCTCCACACAAACCCGTTCAAATACAGTACTATATTCTGTAACTGACTCTAACCTCCACTTAGACACTGAATTAGCTGTTTGTCACTGGGTAGCATTCACTCATGTGTGACAAAACAGACAGCTAAACGGAGTACAAAGATACCATCTTTTCTTTAACTGCAATGTTTTTAAAAGTGATTTTCATTTATTCTTTCGGATACATCTTATTTATTTTTTTCAATTTGCTATGGGGTACATGTACTCACCCGAGAGAGAGAGACAGACAGAGAGAAATCATCCCCTGGGGGGATGACCATGCCACA
Source organism: Tupaia belangeri chinensis (assembly GCF_000334495.1). Taxonomy (NCBI): domain Eukaryota; kingdom Metazoa; phylum Chordata; class Mammalia; order Scandentia; family Tupaiidae; genus Tupaia; species Tupaia belangeri. Next base: position 1,881,971 of record NW_006159580.1, on the reverse strand, counting down.
GTCCCTTCTCCCCCTTCTCCTCTAGGGATACTGGGCATGCACACGCCCTGGTGTGGTTTTCAATTCGCCAGGTCCAAGACTTGAACAGCACAGTCAGTCATGTGGGATCCAGCTGCCTTAACTTCCATGCCACCTGCTGTCCCTCTTTTAAAATCTGTTATAGGGCATGTGTGTTTGCCAAAGAGAGAAGCGAGATAGCATGTGAAAGTGAGAGAGTATCCCCCACCCCCAGGGGAGATGGCCATGCTGCAGCCCTCTTTGTTCCATTCTCCTCTGGAGATCTCGGGCACGCACGCACAAGCACCCAGCATGATTTGTAAGACACCAGCTCCAGGACTTGACTCGCGCAGTCGGCCATGTGGGATGGAGCCACTTTAGCCACCATGCCATATGCCAGCACTGTACCCGACACCCTGCAGGAACTATAGAAAAAGAACAAGGACCAGTGTCTGCCTAGGAGGGAGGGCAGGGTGAACAGGCCGGCACAGAGCTTTAGGGGCAGCGAACATATTCTTTATGATATGAGGACGACGGAATCCACAGAATGTGTTATCAAGAGGGATCCTAAGTGAATGACGGAGCGTGGGCGATGGTACGTGCTGATGCCGGCTCACTGACTGCAACAAATGTACCGCTGGCACACGGATCATGAGGGGGCTACGCATGTGGAGAGCCGATGGGTAAATGGGAACTCTGTACTTCACACTTAATTTCCCTGTGAACCGAAAAATGCTCTTTTTTTAGAGGTTTTTGCTATAGGGCGCATGCATTCGCCAGACAGACAGAGACAGATAGAGAGACAGAAAGCGAGAAATCACCCCCCAGGGGGGATGGCCACGCCACAATCCCTTCTCCTCCATTCTCCTCTTGGGATCTTTGGCACGCACGCACACGCACCCGGCGTGAGTTTAGGCCACCGGGTCCGGGACTCAAACCACGGTCAACTACGTGGGAGTCCAGCTACATAGTCATTATGCTAACTGCTGGTCCCGAAAAATGCTCTTACAAAATTAAGTAAAAAAAAAAAAAAAAAAGCCAGTCCTCTGAAAACATGATTAAGCTATGGCATTCATACACAGACTACTATGCTGCCTTTCAAAACCATCACTTACATGTATGCTATTAACATGAACAGATGTTGAACGACTAAACTCAGCTTATTACATTTCTACTGCCAGAGGGTACTTGTGCTCATGAGAGCGCGAGCGAGTGAGAGAGAGAGAGAGAGTGACGAAGGACTCCCCCATGGGGCGTGGTCATGGCACAATCCCTTCTCCTTCACCTCTCCACCCTGCCGGGCTTTGGGGTGTGCAAGCACCTGTGCCCGGTATGTTTTCCAAGCCTGGGATGCAAATCATAGTTGGCCACGTGGGATCGGGCTCCTTTAACCGTCAGGCTACTGGGCCAGCCTCCAGGATTTCCTTTTAATGTGTACATATTTATGGCTGTGTAGTGTGTATGAAATTACCAAAATATTAACGGAGATGAACTTTAGATGGTGAGGATACAAATGTCGTCTTCTTGCTGTTGTTTATTTGGTTACTTAAGATTTCAGTAACAGATATTCACCGTATGATAAACGCAGTGATTAAGTGCTGATGGTAGAATCGAGGTGACAAGTGCACGAGCCTTTCCATTAAGTTTTTTTCAATGTGTAAATACATTGGAAACATCTGTATAACGAAAAAAAAAATTTTTAATTTTAATGCCATTCTATTAAAAGTTTTCAGGGAGGAGGAACCAGCAGATGGCATAATGGTTATATCACTAGACTCCCATGTAGTAGATTGCGGTTCAATTCCCAGACCCGGCAGCTTAAACTCACACTGGGCATGTGTGTGTGTGCATGCCCAAATTCCGAGAGGAGAATGGAGAAGAACGGACTGTAACGAGGCCACCCCCATTTGGGGGATGATTTCTCACTTTGTCTCTCTGGGAAGTGCATGAGCCCTATAGCAAAAATACCTCGACAAAAAATAAAAAAATAAATAAAAATTCAGGGATGGACTAGCAGATGGCATAATGGTTATATTGCTGGACTGTGGTTCAAGTCCCGGACCCAGAGGCTTTAAATTCATGCCAGGAGCACTTGCATGCATGTGCAAAATCCCAAGGGAAGAACTGGCCCCCCCGCCGGGGGGAAATTTCTCACTTTCTGTCTCTCTCTGCCTCTCCGGTGAACACATACCCTATAGAAATCTCTAAAAAAAATTTTTTCCAGGGAAAAAAATTACTTCTGAACCTAAAAGTAATACTCCCCTTTCTCACTTTAATCTCCGAGATTTCACAAAATACGTTATAGGAGACCCTGCAAGGTGGTGGCGGCAGCGTATTCTTTTCCACTTAAAATAAGTGAGCATAAAAACCAAACAAAAGAATTAAATAAACTTAATGACAAAAATTAGTTCTTGGGCCAGCTGGTGGCATGGTGGTTAAAGGTGGCTGGATCCCACATAGCCGACTTCACGGTTCAAGTACAGGACCTGGCAGCTTGAGAAACACACAGGACACGTGTGTGTGCGTGTGTGTGTGCGTGTGTGTGCCCACAGCCCAGGAGAAAAACGGAGCAGGGACTGTGGCATGAGAAAGTGCTTTCACTTTCCCTCTCTGTCTCTCTTTGGCGAGTGCACATGCCCTGTAGTGAGTTCAGAAAAAAAATTCTTTCCCAACTACACATAAAAAGAAACCTAAAATTGGGACCAGCAGTTGGCCTAACGGCTATGTCGCTGGACTCCCATGTAGTTAACTGCGGTTCAAGTCCCGGACCTGGTGGCTTAAACTCACGCCAGGTGCATGCGTGTACATGGCCATCCCCCTTGGGGGTGATTTCTCGCTTTCTGTCTTTCTGTCTCTCTCTCTTTCTGGTGAGTACACATGCCCTATAGCAAAAACCTCTCCAAAAAGAAAAAAAGAAAGAAACCTAAACGTGCTCATATAGTTCATAAACCTCACTAGCATCCCTCTGACAAGGGTAACAGGGTGAGGACTAGGGGACAAGATGTGAGATCAGCGTTTTGAAAGATGCTTCTGAATGCTCGGGTCATGCTCTGCCACGCGTCTCAGAAAAAATTACTTTTGGGACCAGCAGTTAGTGTAATGGCTATGTCACTGGACTCCCACATAGTCGACCGCGGTTCACGTCCCAGACACGGTGGCTTAAAACTCACGCCGGGCGCGTGTGCGTGCGTGCCCAAGATCCCGAGAGGAGAATGGAGGAGAAGGGATTGCGGCGTG
>NW_006159580.1:1860136-1874325 GCF_000334495.1 Tupaia belangeri chinensis | reverse complement strand
GTTCTTAAAAAATAAAAGAAAAAAAAAAAAAAAAAAAAAGCCAGTCCTCTGAAAACATGATTAAGCTATGGCATTCATACACAGACTACTATGCTGCCTTTCAAAACCATCACTTACATGTATGCTATTAACATGAACAGATGTTGAACGACTAAACTCAGCTTATTACATTTCTACTGCCAGAGGGTACTTGTGCTCATGAGAGCGCGAGCGAGTGAGAGAGAGAGAGAGAGTGACGAAGGACTCCCCCATGGGGCGTGGTCATGGCACAATCCCTTCTCCTTCACCTCTCCACCCTGCCGGGCTTTGGGGTGTGCAAGCACCTGTGCCCGGTATGTTTTCCAAGCCTGGGATGCAAATCATAGTTGGCCACGTGGGATCGGGCTCCTTTAACCGTCAGGCTACTGGGCCAGCCTCCAGGATTTCCTTTTAATGTGTACATATTTATGGCTGGGTAGTGTGTATGAAATTACCAAAATATTAACGGAGATGAACTTTAGATGGTGAGGATACAAATCTTCTCTTCTTGCTGTTGTTTATTTGGTTACTTAAGATTTCAGTAACAGATATTCACCGTATGATCAGTGATTAAGTGCTGATGGTAGAATCGAGGTGACAAGTGCACGAGCCTTTCCATTAAGTTTTTTTCAATGTGTAAATACATTGGAAACATCTGTATAACGAAAAAAAAAATTTTTAATTTTAATGCCATTCTATTAAAAGTTTTCAGGGAGGAGGAACCAGCAGATGGCATAATGGTTATATCACTAGACTCCCATGTAGTAGATTGCGGTTCAATTCCCAGACCCGGCAGCTTAAACTCACACTGGGCATGTGTGTGTGTGCATGCCCAAATTCCGAGAGGAGAATGGAGAAGAACGGACTGTAACGAGGCCACCCCCATTTGGGGGATGATTTCTCACTTTGTCTCTCTGGGAAGTGCATGAGCCCTATAGCAAAAATACCTCGACAAAAAATAAAAAAATAAATAAAAATTCAGGGATGGACTAGCAGATGGCATAATGGTTATATTGCTGGACTGTGGTTCAAGTCCCGGACCCAGAGGCTTTAAATTCATGCCAGGAGCACTTGCATGCATGTGCAAAATCCCAAGGGAAGAACGGAGAAGGGACCGCAGTGTGGCATCCCCCCGGGGGGAAATTTCTCACTTTCTGTCTCTCTCTGCCTCTCCGGTGAACACATACCCTATAGAAATCTCTAAAAAAAATTTTTTCCAGGGAAAAAAATTACTTCTGAACCTAAAAGTAATACTCCCCTTTCTCACTTTAATCTCCGAGATTTCACAAAATACGTTATAGGAGACCCTGCAAGGTGGTGGCGGCAGCGTATTCTTTTCCACTTAAAATAAGTGAGCATAAAAACCAAACAAAAGAATTAAATAAACTTAATGACAAAAATTAGTTCTTGGGCCAGCTGGTGGCATGGTGGTTAAAGGTGGCTGGATCCCACATAGCCGACTTCACGGTTCAAGTACAGGACCTGGCAGCTTGAGAAACACACAGGACACGTGTGTGTGCGTGTGTGTGTGCGTGTGTGTGCCCACAGCCCAGGAGAAAAACGGAGCAGGGACTGTGGCATGAGAAAGTGCTTTCACTTTCCCTCTCTGTCTCTCTTTGGCGAGTGCACATGCCCTGTAGTGAGTTCAGAAAAAAAATTCTTTCCCAACTACACATAAAAAGAAACCTAAAATTGGGACCAGCAGTTGGCCTAACGGCTATGTCGCTGGACTCCCATGTAGTTAACTGCGGTTCAAGTCCCGGACCTGGTGGCTTAAACTCACGCCAGGTGCATGCGTGTACATGGCCATCCCCCTTGGGGGTGATTTCTCGCTTTCTGTCTTTCTGTCTCTCTCTCTTTCTGGTGAGTACACATGCCCTATAGCAAAAACCTCTCCAAAAAGAAAAAAAGAAAGAAACCTAAACGTGCTCATATAGTTCATAAACCTCACTAGCATCCCTCTGACAAGGGTAACAGGGTGAGGACTAGGGGACAAGATGTGAGATCAGCGTTTTGAAAGATGCTTCTGAATGCTCGGGTCATGCTCTGCCACGCGTCTCAGAAAAAATTACTCTTGGGACCAGCAGTTAGTGTAATGGCTATGTCACTGGACTCCCACATAGTCGACCGCGGTTCACGTCCCAGACACGGTGGCTTAAAACTCACGCCGGGCGCGTGTGCGTGCGTGCCCAAGATCCCGAGAGGAGAATGGAGGAGAAGGGATTGCGGCGTGACCATCCCCCCTAGGGGGTGATTTCTCGCTTTCTGTCTCTCTTTCTCTGTCTGTCAAGTGCACGCGCCCTATAGCAAAAACCTCTCCAAAAAAAAAAAGAAAGAAAAAATTACTCTTCTTTCTAGTAACAACAGTAGCTAGTGTGCGAGTTCTCACTAATACCTACCGGTGAGACAGGAACGATCACGGTTTCTGCTTTCCATACAGAAAGCCGATACTTGGAGATGCAGATAAGCACCGGCATGAGGATCTGAACGTAGGTGCCCTGATTTCAAAGCTCTTGCACCTAATCAACCTCCTCATCCCTACTGCTGGGAAAATAAAGAGAACATCTTCGTTATTTTTATTCAGTATTTTTTAAAGAGAGATTTTGCTATAAGGTTGCATGCCCTTGCCAGAGACACAGGAAGCAAGAAATCACTCCCGGGGGGGGGGGGGGGGGGCATGGCCACACCGCAATCCCTTCTCCTCCATTCTCCTCCCTGGATCTTGGGCACGCACACACACGCGACCAGTGTGAGTTTAAGCTGCCGGGTCGGGGACTCAAACTGCAGTCGGCTACGTGGGAGTTCAGTGACATAGCCATGACACCATCTGTTGGCTCTAAATCTTGATGATTTTTTAAATTTACAAATATTGTACAGGTATTACATAAATCTTATGTTTTCTAACCTACATGAAAACCTGAAAAATCAGTGTGAAAGAGCAGCTTTGAAAAGGGAGTGGTAGAGGGACCAGCAGTTAGCATAATGGCTATGTCGCTGGATTCCCATGTAGTCGACCATGGTTTGAGTCCCGGACCCGGTGGCTTAATCTCACGCCGGGTGCGTGTGCGTGCGTGCCCAAGATCCTAAGAGGAGAATGGAGGAGAAGGGATTGTGGTGTGGCCATCGCCCCTGGGGGGTGATTTCTCGCCTTCTGTCTCTCTGTCTTTCTGGTGAGCGCGCGTGCGCCCTACAGTAAAAATCTCTCAAAAAAAAAGAAAGAAAGAAGAAAGAAAAGGGAATGGCAGAGAAGAAACAGGAAAAGCTGGTGTAGCAGTCTTAGGTGATTCCGGTACTCTTTTTTTTTTTTGGGGGGGGGGGGTTTGCTATAGGGCGCATGCCCTTGCCAGAAAGACAGAGAGAGACAGAGAGATAGAAAGCAAGAAATCACCCCCCCGGGGTGGATGGCCACGCCGCAATCCCTTCTCCTCCATTCTCCTCTCACGATCTTGGGCACGCACGCGCACGCACACGCACACGCACCCAGTGTGAGTTTAAGCCACCGGGTCTGGGACGCGAACCGAGGTTGACTACGTGGGAGTTCAGCGACATAGCCATTACGCTAACTGCTGGTCCCAGTGATTCTGATACTCTTATTAGATAGGCTCCTCAACTTTCTACCTTCAATATTTTATAGGTGGAACTAGCGATTTCAGTTTGAAATGAAAAAACAAAATAACCGAGTAACACATTTTGTCAAGTGTCAGCATAAAGGTGATCTGGCTCTTTTTGAAATCTTTAATGTCACATATATTCAATTAATTCAATAGAAATGAAGTTTATTTGAAAGTGGCAATAAACTAAAATATTTCATAATCTGCAAATTAACGGCGTCACTCATTTTTCATCACAGTCTTTCTAATAAGTGTTTAGTGGCATCTCAATGTTGGAATGACATTAAAGGTACTTTTTAAAGTAAAAATAATTTAATTACTCATTCAGATCATATGAGTGTCCTTGTAAATATGTATTTAAAAAGAAAAAAAGAGGCTTGAATGGTATAAAGGATTAGTTCTGTTTGACCAAAAAGCAAAGATTTAAACTAGGTAACCTCTTCATGTCCTTCTCAACAAAACGAGTCTGTGACGCTATAAAAATAAATTCCCCTTAACATCACAGTCCCTGTATAGACAGACGCAGTGTCTCGGGCCTCTCGGTTCCAAGAATCCTCTCAGTGACACGCTCACTGGGTTTCGCACCCAGAACTTTGATGGTCACGCTGCCATAAATAGTCGCTCTTTCAGCCCTCATAAATCTCAGTTAAAGCATGTCATGGAGGAGCTCTAACCATCTTGGTTAAAATCGACACTCCTCCTTCAGCTGCCTTTCTCTCTATTCTGAAAGCACTTCAAGAGCGTACTCCTTTTGAAAGTGCCTTTACGGCTTACTTTAAAACTGTGCCATCTGTTCTCGGGCCTGATACGGAACCCTACCAGGTCTCTCAGGGAACAGAATGCGCTGCTCAGGCTGCATCTCAGACCGCCCTCTTAGCCCCTTCTCACCCGCAAACACAGGAAAGAAGAAAAACGAATAACGGGGCCAGCAGGTGGCGTGGTGGTTAAGGGCACTGGACTACCACAGTCAATAGTGGTTCGAGTCCCGGACCTGGTGGGTTGCTCTCTCACTTTCCCTCTCTCTCACTCTGTCCCTCTCTGGTCAAACGAAAATAAATAAAGTTATATAAAATAATTCTTTAAAAAATTATTTAAAAAAATGAATGAAATGAACACTGCAGTGGCATTTAAGGAGCCACCTGGTAACCCCTACCTTATCTGAAGGACAGGACTATTTTACAGGGAAGAGATCTGAATGGGCAAAAAATGCAGGTAAAATCAGTGTGGGAAAAACAACAACAAAAAACAAACCGCGGCTTCGCTTGGTGCAGACGTAAATGCCTGAGCCTGTAGGTCGTCTGGAACTGCTAATGCGCCATCACCAGCACCGTGGCGTTTCCTACCAATATACGGCACTTACTGTATCGCCATTAGGAAAGAACGGCAGGATGGAGTCTCTCCTCCTGGCTCAACGTCTAAGCCACATTCCTGGTCAGAGTGATCCAAGCAGAGGGGGCAGACACGACAAAGACCCTGAGGGTAAAAGCCTGTGCTCACAGAGCAACAAGGAGCTACTGTACAGCTGGAGCAGTGGGAGAGAGGAGAGACGCGGTCCCAGAGGGAGCCAGATCGAGGCCAACACGGGGCTTCGGCTCAGAGAGCCTCGAGCGACTGATCTGACCTGGTTTCTTTCCACAGGATCATTTTGCCTGCTCTGTTGAAAATAGCCAGAAGTCGGTAGCGGTGTGGGAGAAACAAAACAATCCAGACGAGAGGTGATGGTGGCGAGGACCAGGTAGTGACAAAGAGGGTGCAACGTGGCTGGATTCGGGATGGACAGTCCTCCCCCAGTGTCCACGGGGGACTGGTTCAGGGCTCTCCTGCAGATACCAAAATTAGTGGACGCTCAGGCCCCTACATAATGGAGCTGTATCCTCTCACACTTTTTTTACTGTAGGGCACATGTACTCTCCGTAGAGACAGAGAGAGAAGGGGAGGGAGGGAGGAACTGAGAAATCACCCTCCAGAGGCGATGGCCATGCCACGATCCCTTCTCCTCCATTCTCCCTGTAGTATTTTGGGTCTAAAGGTCACCATGTTTGCTCAGATTGGCCACGCTCCACACTCATGCACACATGCCTAGCGTGACCTTCAAGCCCCTGGGTCCAGGACTTGAATGGCAGAGTCGGTCATGTGGGCTCCAGCGACTGTGACCTCCATGCCACTTGCTGGACCTCTGCTTATACTTTAAATCATCACTAGATTACTTATAATACCAGAGACTTCAATGCTACGCAGTTATGCTGTACTGTTCCGGCAGTAATGCCGAGGAAGAGTCTGGGCGTGCTCAGTACAGAGGCAATCATCACAGCCTACCTACACGGGACACACGGGCAACCACAGGACACCGCCCACCCTCGGTGGCTGACTCCATAGGTGGAGAGCTGTGCATATGGAAGGCCAAGTGTAAGCATCTGAAGATAGACCAACAGGATTTGCTGAGAACTAGATACTGGGTGCAAGAAAAGAAAGGAATCCAAGGTAACGTCTAGCTCTTCGGTTTAAACAACTGAGGGGACAGAGCTGTCGTTTACAGAGCTGGGGAAGACTGGAGGAGGGGCAGGGGTGGGGGCAGGTGCTGAAATTAAGGTTACACGTACCGAGATCTGGCTGTCTATTAGGTACCCAAATGGAAGTACCAAGTCGGCAGGTTAGAAAGGCCTGTGGTAGGGACAGGTGGCATCCACTGCCCATCTCCCTACACCCACTAACCCACACCCCCGTCTACTGTATTAAAGCCTGGAGACTCGGTGAGAGAATAAATGGGAGGCAGACAAGACAAGACAGAAGACTGAATTCCATGGCATTCAACCTGGATGTAGAAGAAAAATACAGTGTGGGGGCCAGCAGGTGGGATGGTGGTAAGGTGCTGGACACTCCCACATGGCCGACCACAGTTCAAGTCCTGGACCTGCTGGCTTGCTTTCTCACTTTCTATCTCTCTTTCTGTCTCTCTCTGGTCAAGTTAAAATAAATGAATGAATAAATAATTTTTTTTTTTAATTGAAAACATCTTGAGCACTGATGTGATGCAAGTAAAAAGTTTCACACCTAGGGCCGGCAGGTGGCATGGTGGTTAACAGTGCTGGACTCCCCCATGGCTGACCATGGTTCAGTCCTGGACCTGGAGGCTTTCTCTCTCTCTCTCTCTCTCTGCCTCTCTGGTAAAGTTAAAAGTAAGTAAATGGATAAATAAATAAAGTTAAATAAAATAATTCTTTAAAAAATAATTTCACACTTAACTTCCAGGGACGGGTTATCACAGCAATGCTACGAAATAAAAATATTGTGTAAAAGTACCTTTAAGTTACATATATATGGCATATATAAAATATAAATGAATTTCATGTTTAGACTTGGGTCTCATATTTGAAGTACATGGAAATATTCTAAAATCTGAGGGGGAACAAAAAGACATCGGAAACACTTAGGTCCTAAGCATTCTGGGGAATGGATACTCGACTTATATAACACCTCGTCTGAATTCACGTCTCACAGAAAGCATGAGATAACAAATGACTAGTCACAGTTCGAAGTTTTGTTAGGCAGCAACAGATAACCTAATCTGCAAATTTATAAGTGTTAGTATCACCAACAGAAGAAGTCACATAAATATACGTAACAGCAATATTTCCTTCTTCTTTTGAAGGTTTTTGTCATGCACGTACACATTGGAGAAAGACAGAGAGAGGGAAAGTGAGAAGTCATCCCATGTGGAGATGGCCGTGCTGTAACGCCTTCTCCTCCATTTTCCTTCTGAGACTTTGGGCACGCATGTACACTTGCTGACATGTATCTTAAGCTGCCAGGTCCAGGACTTGAACTACTCAGCCCTGTGGAAACCAGCTGCCTTAACCACCATGTCACTGGCTGACCCCAACAGCAATTTTCTTTAGTTTTCCAGCTAATTAGCACGTTTTCATGGATTAATTCTCGTCAGAATGTCGTTTACCCTGTAAATATTATCCTAGTCATCCGGAAACAGTGAACTGTCTCAATGATCTGCATGTGAACCATCCCTTTCCCAACTAACCTTATTTTCACCAAATATTTTCATCAAAGTAAAACAAAACAAACTTCAAAGGATAGCAAGATCAGGTTTCAAAGCTGAAAATAAGCTTTCATCAAAGCAAACCCAAAGGGTCAGGTAGTGGCAGTGGTAACAGCAGCCGGACTCACGAGGGAAAGGCTCTGGGTTGGAGTCCCTGGCCCTCCTCCAACATACCAGGCATGCACATGCCCGTGATCTGAGCAGATGACCCTGCAGGGTGGTCACAGTGTGAGCAGCCTGTCGGGGGTGCCTCCTCCTCTCTCTGAAGAAATAAATAAGTAAACTTAAAAAGAAAAGCAAACACAAAACCAAAACCTAACTGCAGTTCTGCCATCTGTCCCCAGAGATGGCTTGCTTTCATTTCCTTGCACCCAAGGAGAAGACAATATGAAACAGAATGTTAGCAATTCTAATTTTAACCTTTCTAAGCTCGAATATATCCCTTGAGAACTCCCTGAATGTGGTAAAGGAGTGGTTATATCCTAAGTACTTTAAATATTGGCTTTTATAACTGCTTGATAGCTTTCATTTCTGTCCAGACTCTCGAAAAGATGATGGGGTTATAAAAAACTTTAAAAACGTAGATAAAGCAAAAATTCCCATTGGCTTGCTTCCAGTCCACTTCCTACCCTAGAGGTAAGCACTCTAATCAGTTTAATTTTTAAAAAAATATTTATTTGCTTCAATTTATTATTATTATTATTATTATTATTAGCTACAGGGCATGCACACTCTTCAGAGAGAGAGAATGTGAGAAAGCAGGCCACCAGGTCTGGGAACACAAACCGCAGTCAGCCAAGTGGGAGTCCAGGGCCTTAACTACCCTGCCACCTGCTGGCCCCTTCAGTTTAGTATTTATCCTTGCAGACTTCAGTTTTTGTGTGTGTTTTTTTTTGAGATTTTTGCTATAGGGCGCGTGCGCTCCCCAGAAAGACAGAGAGACATTGAGACAGAAAGTGAGAAATCATTCCCCACGGGGTTGGCCACGCTGCAATTCCTTCTCCTCTTGGGATCTTGAGCTTGCGTGCCACATGCGCCCCGCGTGAGTTTAAGCCACCGGGCCTGAGACTCAAACCGCAGTCGATTACTTGGGAGTCCAGCGACATAGCCACTATGCCAACTGCTGGTCCCGCAGACTGCATTCTGAGTTCTATATTTATATACACACAAACTTATAAATATGTTTTAGTACATTTTAATTTACACAAATGAGAACATGCTTGTCATTTCATTTAAATAAACATACACATCTGCACAGTTTTTCCTTTTTCCCTTTCTTTCTCTTTCTCTAAATTTGTTACAGGGCATGTGTGCTTCACAGAGAGAGACCGAGAGAGTGGTAAAGTGAGAAATCACCCCCCAGGAGGATGGCCATGCTGTGGGGGAGGGGGGCTCTTCAGCCTTCTCCACCATTCCCTACCATTCCTTCAATCCTCCATTCTCTCCTTTAGGGATTTTGGTCATGCATGCACATGCGCTTGGCATGTTTCTCAAATCGCAGTCTGGGGCTGAAACTGCACCACTGGCTTCGTGGGGATCCAGTCACCTTAACCACCACGTCACCAGCAAGTCCTTAACTTTCTTTCGTGAGAGACAGACAGGCATGCAGGCACCACAAACAGGGTCTTCCCTGACCCAGACCTACCAGTCAGCCAGGAACAAGGGCTGCCCACGTGTTCAGGCCAACCTGAGATCTGAATCCGGGGCCTCCTATATGTCTCCGGTATCCGGTACACTGTCTTCATTTTTAATGATTATTTTTCTATTCTTTACGGTTGCTTAGACTAAATCAGAGGTTTTGTCTTCAAGGTCAAAGATTCTTTCTTCTGTGTAGTCTAATCTGCTGCTGATTCTTTTGAGGGAGGTTTTGATTTCCTCATGTTCCATCATGTTCTCTATCTCCAGAAATCCTGTTTGATTCTTTTTCAGTGTGTCTACCTCTTTAAGTTGCTCCTTCAAGTCATGGAAGGATTTTTGCATCTTCTGGAATTGGTTCTCTGTTTTCTCTTACATCTTGTTGAGCATTATTAAATGAATATTCTGAATTCTGCCATTTCTGGGATTTCTAGTGTTTTATCTGCTGTTGACGAGGAGGTACAATCCTTTGCTGAGGAGGTATCTCCTGATCTCTCCTATTCCTTGGGTCTCTGCTTGGATTTTCGATCATCTGGTAGTATACTCCTTCCTACTGCTTTGGAATACGTTTCTGTAGCTGTGTGCTCCGCCTTCTTTATCTCTGGGACTGCAGGGTCTCCCTGTTGTTCCTTTCCCCTGGGATTGCAAGAACCAGGTGTTGGTTCTTGAAGACTAGAGGACCCCTCCTTCCGCACAGCAGGCTGGGTGGTGGCCCCTGCTGACTCCCACATTCTTTGTAAACTGATGGACGCTAATCTGTACTATGAGTGTGCCGAAACTGACACAACCAACTCCTGATGCACATTTAGATGGCCTCCAATTTATTACTAGTAGAGAATAAAGCTGTGATGAACCCCTTGTAAATGTTTTTTTTTTTTGGGGGGGGGAGAGGTTTTCGCTATAAGGCGTGTGCGCTCACCAGACAGACAGAGAGAGAGAGAGAGACAAAGAGAAAGAAAGCGAGAAATCACCCCCCAGGGGGGATGGTCACACTGCAATCCCTTCTCCTCCATTCTCCTCTCGGGATCTTGGGCACGCATGCACACGCGCCCGGTGTGAGTTTTAAGCCACCGGGTCCAGGACATGAACCGCGGTCAACTACATGGGAGTCCAGCGACATAGCCATTACGCTAACTGCTGGTTCCCAGTAAATGTTTCTTTATGCCAATGAGACAGGCATTTCTTGATATTTAGAAGTGAAAATGCTAGGGTGCCATATAACCAAGGGTCACAGAAAGGTACAACAAGATTTGGTCGAGGTATCCAACCTGCGGCAGCAAGGGAGAGACAGGGCTCTTTGGGGACAGCAGAGCTCAGACAGTAGAAAGAGGGCTGAGATCATAGAAAAAGACAGCAAAGAGCCAGAAAGCCCTTGCCACCACCTGTTAGGTTTTTCCCATTTTTCTTCTGTACCTGATATTTGAGAACACCCTTGAGACGCCTATAGTCAAGAAGGAAGGCTGTAATAGGCAAAACCTCACACAGAAGGAAATACACCAAATGTTACTAGTGATGAGCATCAATTTTGTTTGTTTGTTTGTTTTTTTGTCACAGGATGACTGTGCTCACCACAGAGACAGAGTGAGAAAGAAAGTGAGAAATCACCCCCCAGGGGAGATGGCCACACTACAATCCCTTCTCCATTCTCCTCTCGGGATCTTGGGCACGCATGCACACATGCCCAGCATGAGTTTAAGCCACCGGGTCTGGGATTTGAACTGAGGTCAACTACATGGGAGTCCAACAACACAGCCATTACGCCAACTGCTGGTCCCAGTGTTTTGGTTTTCATGAAAACCGCAGGGACATGACTGGCACACAACAGGAAGGGATTAGGACTGCTTGATGTCCTACACTTAGAAGAGTGGTCTCACCCAAGAACAGTATCGTGTATCTTTCCACATCTTTTTAAAAAATTATTTATTTAATTTGTTATTATTATAATTATTATTTTTAATTTGACCAAAGAGACACAGAGAGAGAGCAAAAGAAGGGGAATGTGAGAATGTAAGCCGCCAGGTCTGGGACTCGAACTGTCGTCCACGGTGTGGGAGTCCAGCAGCTTAATCACCACACCACCTGATGCCCCAGACTTTTCACACCTTATGTGAGTGGGGAATTTGGTCTAAACTAGCTGAACCTAGACCCCCAACTCTTTTCTAGTTTATGAATGACAATACAGGATAATGTAAATTATAACACATTTATTATAGGAAGGAGGCACAGGGCCGACAAGGTTGAGAATCATTCTGAGTTCGGCAATCATTTAACAAATGGAGGCAGACTGTAGCTAACTGCATCCACGGTCCTCCACGCAGTACGCGCGTCCCGTGGACACACACAGGAACTGCATCCACGGTCCTCCACGCAGTACGGGCGTCCCGTGGACACACACAGGAACCGCATCCACGGTCCTCCACGCAGTACAGGCGTCCCGTGGACACACACAGGAACCACATCCACGGTCCTCCACACAGTACGCACGTCCCGTGGACACACACAGGAACCGCATCCACGGTCCTCCACGCAGTACGCGCGTCCCGTGGACACACACAGGAACCACATCCACGGTCCTCCACACAGTACGCACGTCCCGTGGACACACACAGGAACCGCATCCACGGTCCTCCACGCAGTACAGGCGTCCCGTGGACACACACAGGAACCACATCCACAGTCCTCCACACAGTACAGACGTCCTGTGGACACACACAATAAAGTCTATACGGGATAAAATACCTCCCCTCCCTCCACCCTTAGGTCGCTTCCGAACTTATTTTACTCTTCCCCTATCTGAAAGCAGCCCCTAAACTGGCTGACGGAAGCCCCACTAAACCTCCTGTAACTAAACCACGATCCGGGCATACACACGAGAGCAGCCTGACGGGACCCCTCCTCCGCTGTCGATGACTCCTTCTTTACTGCTGTCTTGTCATTTCCCACCAGTTCAAAGCAAGCAAGATTCGATCCCTAAATAATCCGAATTAGCGCCCAGGGCTATTCCACCCTACTCCGAGTAGTACCCCTCCCTGAAATCGGCGCATCCACATGGAGCAGTGTAGAACCCACACTCAGGCTCTATCACACGTCTCCTAGTAATCCGTGGGGACTGGGAAAAGTCTGTGGAGGGCCAGCTAGGTGGCAGGGTGGTTAAGGCAGCCGGGGCCCATACGCTTGACTGTGTGGTTTGAGTTCCAGACCCTGCAGCTTGAAAAACACACCAGGGGTGTATGCATACATGCCCCAACTGCTGAGATGAGCGTGGAAGAGAAGGGGATGCAGCAGGGCCACCCCCAGTGTTTTCCCGCTTTCCCTCTCTCTCTGTTTCTAGTGAGGGCATGTGCCTACAGCAACATTTTTTTAAGTTTGTGGGAAAATGAAATTCAAGTATGAATTTGGGGTAAAAATTTCTTTTTCAATTTCATACATAACATTTTTCGAAATACCCATTTGCTATGAATTTTCTGAAGACTCCTTCTATTGTGCTTCTATTCTAATCTCATCTATTCAGTTTTGGGTTTTAACACGAACATGTGCTATAAGCCCATTAAATTTTTACTGGCAGGGCCAGCAGGTGGCGCAGAGGTTAAAGTGGCTGGACCCCACGTAGCTGACTGTGCAGTTTGAGCCCCAGAACCGGACGCTTGGGAATCACACTGCGCATGTGTGCACATGTGCCCAAAATCCTGAGCGGAGAAGGGACTGTAGCGTGGCCATCCCTCCCCCGGGAAGGGGCGACTTCTCACTTTTCCTCTCTCTCTGTGTCTCTGGCAAGTACATACGCCCTATAGCAACCACCAAACAAACCAAAAACAAAACAGAGCAAAACAAAAAAACATCTTTACTGGTAGACACTGCTTGCTAACATCCTAAATTTTACATCTTTTAAAGTCTCGCATTAAACGCTCATGCAAATAACACTATCAGAAACTATCAATTTGAGATGGGGTTATATGCTAATAAACCGGCTATAAATTGAAATGATCAAAAGTTGAAGCACATTTAATACAACTAAACTATCAAACATCATAGCTTAGCTGAGCCTTCCTTAAACGTACTTAGCACATTTACACTGCTGGCCCAGAGATGTAATTTTATTGGGTAAAATCATCTAACACAAAGCCTATTTTATAGTAAGTGTTTAATATCTCATATAATTTGCTGAATACTGAATTGAAAGTGAAAAACAGTGACTGCATGGGTACTCAGAGTATGACCTCTCCTGAATGTGTATCTCCTTCGTACCACTGCACAGCCAAAAACCTCGCAGTGGGACTATGACGGGTTAGGGATCCCCTACAAGGTTACTGGGAGAATCCTGCCGGGCCGGAAGGAGGCATGGTGGTTAAGGAAGCTGGGTCTCATGTTGCCTACTGCAAGGACCCCTCAGCTTGAGAAACATGCTGGACATATGCGTGTGCGTGCGGAGAACCCTACGTGGGAGAACAGCAGGGACGGGTGTGGCCATCCCTCCTGGGAGGTACTGTCTCACTCTGCCTCTGTTTCTCTGTCTCTCGCAGCTGAGCACACGTGCCCTGGAGCAAACAAAACAACAACAACAACAAAAGAGCCAAACAAACAACAACAACAAAAACAGAGAAAAAAGCCAGTCCCCACACCCTCCCCCCGCCCCAAATTTCCTATCGGTCCCATGTACGCGCTGCAGAGAGATGGAGAGAGGGAAACTGAGAAATCAGCCCCATGGGGAATGGCCATGCTGCCATCTCTTCTCCATTCTCCTCTCAGGACTTTGGGCACACACACAGGCGTCTGACATATTTTTCAAGTCAGCAGGTCTGGACCTGAACCGTGCCACCTGCTGGAACACAACTGGCTTTTAATAACGTTTTCCTTTTCTCTTTTTTTTCTCTCTT
>NW_006159580.1:1857053-1860056 GCF_000334495.1 Tupaia belangeri chinensis | reverse complement strand
CCTCCCTCCATCTTATTTTTTTCCTTTCAATTTGCCAGACAGGCTCCTGGAGAGATGTGGGGAGAGAGGGAAAGTGAGGGAGCCCCCCCCAGGGGGCATGGCCAAGCTTCCTTCTCCTCCATTCCCCTCTTAGGATTCTGAGCACCTGCACCCATGTTTATCACGCCAGTGGGCCTAGGACTCAAAAGCACAGTCAGCCATGTGGGATCTGGAGCCATAACCTCCATAACACCAGCTGGCCCTGAAGACTTTCCTTTTTTAAAAAATACTTTCTTGGGGACCAGCAGGTGGCGTGGTGGTTAAGGCGCTGGACACTCCCACATGGCCGACCACAGTTCAAGTCCTGGACCTAGTGGGTTGCTTTCCCACTTTCTCTCCCTCTCTCTCTTTGTCTCTCTCTGGTCAAATTATAATAAATGAATGAATAAATAAAATTATAGCATTAAAAATAATTCTTTAAAAAAAATATTTTCTTGGGGGGGCTGGCAGGTGATGTGGTGGTTAAGGGAACTAGACTCCCACATGACCGGTCAACCACGGTTTGAATCCTGAATCTGGCAGCTTGCTTTCTCACTTTTCTTCTCTCTCTCTCACTCACTCTGTCCTTCTCTGGTCAAATTTAAGTAAATAAATAAAGTTAAATAAAATAATTCTTAAAAAAAGGTTTTGATTTGTTTAAAAAATTATATATATATGTGTGTGTGTATACACACACACACACACACTTTTTCGGACTAGCAAATAGCATAATGGTTATGTCACTGGACTCCCATGTAGTTGACTGTGGTTTGAGTCCCAGACCTGGTGGCTTGAAACTCACACCAGGCACATGTGTGTGTGTGCCCATGTGTGCCTAAGATTCCGAGATAAGAACGGAAGAGAAGGGATTGTTGACTAGTCATCCCCTAACAGGTGATTTCTCACTTCCCATCTCTGTCTCTCCAGTGAGTGTACACGCCCTATAGCAAAAATCTCTTAAAAGAGAGAGAGAGAGAGAGAGGTTTTTGCTTTAGGGCATGTGCATTCACCAAAGAGAGAGACAGAGACAGTGAAAGGAAAATGAGAAATCACCCCCGGAAAGATGTTCACATCATAATCCCTTCTCCTCCCGGGATCTTGGGCATGCACGTACATGCGCTGGTGGCAGGAGTTTCAAGTCACCAGGCCCAGGACTCAAATTGTGATCGGCCATGTGGGAGTCCAGTGATGTAACCACCAGGGTATCTGCTGGCCCCTTAAAATATACTTTCAGGGGCCAGCAGATGGTATGGTGGTTAAGGGCACGGGACTCCCACATAGCTGACAGCGGTTCGAGTCCCAGACCTGGTGGTTTGTTTTCTCTCTGTCTTTCTCGTTTGCTCACTCTGCACATTCTGTCCCTCTCTGGCCAAATTAAAATAAGTAAACAAAGAAATAAAGTTAAATAAAATAAGTCTTTAAGAAGAAAAAAGTTTTCTAGGGGCTGGTAGGTGGCATGGTGATTAGAGGGGCTGGACTCCCACATGGCCGACTGTGGTTCAAGTCCCAAACCTGGTGGTTTGCTTTCTTGCTTTCCTCCCCCACCCCGATCAAATTCAATAATAATAATAAAGTGAAATAATTATTTTAAAAATATATAGGGGGCCAGCAGATGGTATGGTGGTTAAGGGCACTGGACTCCCATATGGCCAAACATGGTTCAAGTGACAGACCTAGAGGCTTTCTCTCTCTCACACTTTCACTCTGGACCTCTCTGGTCAAATTAAAATAGGGACCAGCAGTTGGCGTAATGGTTGTGTCGCTGGACTCCCATGTAGTCGACTGCGGTTCAAGTCCTGGACCCAGTGGCTTAAACTCACGCCGGACGTGTGTGTGTGCGTGCCCAAGATCCCGAGAGGAGAATGGAGGAGAAGGGATTGCAGCATGGTCATCCCCCCTGGGGGGTGATTTCTTGCTTTCTGTCTCTCTGTCTTTCTGGATAGTGCACGTGCTTTACAGCAAAAACCTCTCCAAAAATGAATAAATTTAAAAAACTAAATTAAAATAAATAAGTAAAGCTAAATAAATAACTATTTTAAAATACACAGACACACACACACACACTTTCTATCTCTGCCTGCTGAAAGGGGTGTGGGAACAATGACGTCCCAGTAGCACCGAGTACAGCTCATACCTTAGCCTTGGTTCTCTCGGAGGCGGCTTTAAGGAGTTAGTGCAGAAAACATAACATTGAAGGATGAGTCATTCTGGTGCAAAAATCTTATAAATCCATGCAGTGTCTTTATAGTATTAGAGTATGCATTTTCTCTTATAAATCCATGCAGTGTCTTTATAGTATGCATTTTGCATGAACTTTTTGAACGCTCACATATCATTCTCTACTAAAAGAAAATTCCTGCAGAAATGAGTGAAAAAAGCAAAGTTCCGGGTGAGCCTGAAACCTCTTTAGGAAGCAAATAAGTATTCACACAATGAAGCAATGTCAACAGTACACAGGAGGTTGCTTGAGAGGATGCACACTGGCCAAATACGGCCAATTAAAGCAAAGAGAATAGTAACAACTGACTATATGATTAAAAAAAAAAAACCACTAAGAAAATCGTTTTGCGATCTCTGGTGTAATACATGATTTGGTAAGACTCATCGGCAGTTGCTGAAAGTATTAGGTAAAGGGTTGTGAATAACTGCTCTACAGGTTACTTACTCATTCTGCCGTGTACAGAGAAATACGCTTCTGCGATGGAAAGACCCGTCAGTTACTACCGGGTCAAACTGTTCGTTTCCTTTGTAAGAGCCATTTTCGACAGGGTCTTGCCACACCGTAATCCTACCAGTCAGATCACTGCAGCACCCCACGGTTGTCTACCCCATGTTCAAGCCCTCAGGGTTCTGACCCCACAGCCTTCCCACAGGGCTCTGGTACTGAGCAGGGACCCTACCACCTGGCTGCCAAGGCTGGGCCCAAGGTACAATGTCACAAACCACTCTAAGGGAGCCTCTGGCCGGAACTGCCATCTTCCAGTA
>NW_006159580.1:1856587-1857028 GCF_000334495.1 Tupaia belangeri chinensis | reverse complement strand
GAGGAGAGGCACCCCATATATGTTCTAGGCCTTTTAGAAAACACGGAGTGGTTCCTTTGGCAACATACATGAGAATCTAGAAGAAATGTGATAGTGTAGACATCAAGGGAATGGGTACTGTCCAGAAAGGAATGCCCCATGAACGTTACCACAGCAAAACTGGAAGAGTCTACAGTGTTTCCCAGCATGCTGTTGGCACTGCTCTGAACAAACAAGGGCAAGATTCCTGCCAAGAGAATGAATGTGTGTATTGAGCGTATTAAGCATTCCAGGAGCAGAGATGGCTTCCTAAAACGTGTGAAGGAAAATGACCAGAAAAAGAAGGGCCAGCCTGCTCCGCCCAGAGAAGCACACTTTGTGAGCACCAATGGGAAGCGGCCGGAGCTTCTGGAACCTATCCCCTATGAATTCATGGCATGGTGGCGCCAGCCGGGGGTGATT
>NW_006159580.1:1854948-1856487 GCF_000334495.1 Tupaia belangeri chinensis | reverse complement strand
CTCTGGTCAAATTAAAATAAATGAATGAATAAATAAAATTAAATAAATACTTAAAAAATAATCCTGAAGTTTGCAGGTGACGTGGTGGTTAAGGCACTGAACTCTCTCACATGACTGACCACGGTTCGAGTCCCAGACCTGGTGGCTTGCTTTCTCACTTCACACTCCCCCCCAACTCTCTCTCTCTCTGATCAGATTAAAATAAATAAATGAATAAATAAAAATTAAATAAGTAATTCTTTAAGAAAAAATAAGTAAACTAATCTATGGTCTATAAAAAAACCACTCTAATGGATACTCTGAGTCAAACGATCTGTATGTATTAAAACGGTCATTTTAATTTTAAAATTAAAATGGTCACTAACACAAATATGTAGTAACATGATAAATACCACTTTCATCAAGTCGGATCACTCAGAGTCAACTAAGTTAAGGATGACTCTAGAAATAATCATGGAAGTCAGTCAGGAGCAGACATTCACCGTTTCGGAAGGGCCTTGGAGAGCGAGCCCGCGTCCTGGGCAGGGCGCTGAGTTACACCCGGCCGCGAGCGCAGAGCAGGAGCTGCGCACAGAAGCGGGGTCACGGCGCCTCGGCCAGGCCGTCACAGATGCCGGTCTCTGCCAAGGCTCCCTGTCACCCCGAACTGTAATGTAACTGAGAAGCGAGGCCCTCCCGTTCTCGGCCGCCAGGAACAGGAGATTCGATATCGATTTACTGAGGGCCTGAACGGAAGGCAGGGCTCTGCGGGACCCGTCCTGCCCTCTAATGTGCAGTGGCCTCGCACCGGCTGCCACACTAGGGCGTGCCGTGTCTTCTTCTGTTCACTTCTTACGTTCAGAACGATTTTTTCTAAGGATAAGCTCTTGGCTTCTCTTACTAACTTTCTGAGTATGCCTTCCTGCGAGAGATCAAAGACGCTTCCTCAACAAGGGCTTTCCTGCCATTTCCACACGATTCACGTTCCCACTACGTCCTTTTTAGAGAATAAACGATCGGAATAAGGCCGTTACAGACAATGGGCTGTGAGGTGCGAGGACCCTCGCATACTATAGTTCTGTGAGCTAAAAAGAACTGTCTTCTTACCCAGTAGAACAAAAATGGCAGCACTGACAAACACAACTGGTCTTAGGGAAAGGGGTGGCCTTCGTTTCACTGTATTCCAGTTTCCAGCTCAGTAATTTGAAGATGGTTGGCACAGAATAAGTAATAATGTCTATTTTGTTTTGTTTTGTTTTTGTTTTTTTCTTGGGGAGATTTTCGCTATAGGGCGCGTGTACTCGCCAGACAGAGAGATAGAAAGCAAGAAATCATCCCCCAGGGGGGATGGTCACGCCGCAATCCCTTCTCCTTCATTCTCCTCTCGGGATCTTGGGCACGCACCCACACGCACCCAGCATGAGTTTTAAGCCACCGGGTCCGGGACACGAACCACGGTCGACTACGTGGGAGACCAGCGACATAGCCATTACGCTAACTGCTGGTTCCCAATAATGTCTATTTTTTTTTTTTTTTTTGTTGATGTTTTTTGGCTTTTGC
>NW_006159580.1:1853254-1854816 GCF_000334495.1 Tupaia belangeri chinensis | reverse complement strand
CGCCCGGCGTGAGTTTTAAGCCACCGGGTCCGGGACGCGAACCGCGGTCGACTACGTGGGAGTCCAGCGACACAGCCATTACGCCAACTGCTGGTTCCCATAATGTCTGTTTTTGACCCAACCTTTTAATTTATTTTTTAAGGTTTTTGCCATAGGGCGCCTGTGTTTGCTGGAGAGGAGAGAGAGAGCCAGACAATGAGAGATAAAGTGAGAAATGGCACCTGCCTCTGGGGGCGGGTGGCACGGTCACGTCACAATCCCTTCTCTTCCATTCTCCTCCTGGGATTTTGGACACGCATGCACAAGCACCCAGCATGAATTTAAGCCATCAGGTCTACGACTTGAACAGCGGTTGGCCATGTGGGAGTCCAGTTCCTCGCTGGTATGTGAGCTTGCCGGGGACAGAGAAAGTACCCTAATGAGATATGTCCACACCACAATTCTCTTTCTCCACTTCCCCATTCTTTCAGGAATTGGGGCTGGCCCAAAAGAACATTTTTTAAAATGCTGCATATATTGAAATATCAGAACTCACACGAAAATTCAGCTTGAATGCTTCTCTTGGAACGTCAGGATCTGGTCACACTGGGTCTTCCGTCTACCCAACCCCTGGCTTTATTAAGGAATAAGTAGCAAATACAAATTAAGTAGAGCGCGATGGTTAAGGCAGCTAGATCCTACCTGCCTGACTACGGGTTTCAGTCTCAGGGTGGTTTGAGAAACAAGCCAGGCATGAGTATGGCCGAAATTCCAAAAGGAGGGAGAAAAGGAGAAGGGACTGCGGCATGAGCGTCCCTCGCTGGCAATGCCTTCTCACTTTCTCTGCCTCCCCTTGCCCCACCCTGTAAGTGCACATGCCTGCTGGTGCAATTTAAATTTTACATACGTACATACACATACACATGGCATACAACGTGAAGTTTTATCGTATGTATACACACTGGGTCTGTCTTTTGAATAGAGAGATTTTTCCTATAGGGCATGTGCACTTGCCAGAGAGACAGAGCAACAGCGAAAAAACATCTTGGTCTTTCATTTTTTTGAGAGATTTTTGCTACAGGGCGCATGCGCTCGCTGAAGAGACAGAGAGACAGAAAGTGAGAAATCAATCACCCCTAGGGGGGTGGCCACACTGCGATCCCATCTCCTCCAATCTCCTCTCGGGACTTTGGGCACACATGCACATGCGCCCGGTGTGAGTGAGTTTGTTTGTTTGAAAGAATTCTTTTATTTAACTTTATTTATTTATAAATATATGACCAGTTATTTAATTAGGTTCTTGGCAAAAAAAAATCTAGAACACCAATTTGTGAGGATCAGCTCCATTTGTAAGGGCAAACATGGATCGCAGGTAGCCCTGGGGCTGAGGAACAGCTTTGATGTTTGGTAAAACTTGTGAGTCCACAGCTCTCTGATCAACCTCGCGCTGCTCTGAAATCTCGTATTCTCCTTCTCTGTGTCGAAGATCTCACCTGCCTGGTGTCTGGGCTTCCGCAGCTTCTTTTTCTTGAAGTAAGCATCGGTGAGGTGCTTTGGGATTTTTACTTTGCTAATATCAATTT
>NW_006159580.1:1844540-1852865 GCF_000334495.1 Tupaia belangeri chinensis | reverse complement strand
GATTGTTTACCTTTTTAATTAATTAATTAATTATTATTATTATTTTTTTTAGGTTTTTGCTGTAGAGTACATGTGCTCACCAGAGAGAGACAGAGGGAAAGTGAGAAATCATCCCCTTGGGTGGATGGCCATGCTACAATCCTTTCTCCTCCATTCTCTTCTTGGGATTTTGGGCATGCACCCACAGTCATCCTGTGCAATTTTCAAGCTGCTAAGTCTGGGATTCGAACCACAGTTGGACATGTGTGAATCCAGTGAGTCCAGTCTGTCCAGCGACATAACCGCTGTGCCATCTGCTGGTCCCAACACTGGGTCATTTTTTTTAAAGTTTTGCTATAGGGTGTATGCATTTGCCAGAGAGGAAAGGAGGTCATTCCCCCCACACCAAAATCCCTTCTCCTCCAGTCCCCTCCTGGGATTATGGACACGCGCGCGCACACACACACACACACACACACACACACTGTCATGCTTCTCACGTCGCTGGGTCTGGGATTCAATCCGTGGAGTCAGCACGAGGTATCCAGCAGCCTGACCCTCTGCGCCACCTGCTGGTCCCACAGTGGAACTTAAGTGCCAACTACTGGCTGGGCCTGAACACGGCTTCTCAATTAGGGCAGGCGCTTCCCACCGGGACAGAGCTATACCAACTACCAAGGGCCTGCACCCCTCCCCACAGGCTCATGAACTGGAGTCCAAGTCCACGGCATCACTTCTTCATAATCCCCCAAACTGTTTACTCCTGTTGAAGGAAATGAAAATATTTGTCTTCTTTTCTTAATTGCCAGAGGGCAAACATTCTCCCGAGAGACAAATAGAAGATTTCGCCTCCCAATGGGGCATGACGAAGGGCACAATCCCTTCTCCTCCACTTCTCATCCTACTGGGACTCTGGCAAGGGCATGCAGAATCTAGCATGTTTCTCAGCCTCCAGGGCTGGGATCTGAACTGCGGTCAGCCCTGTGGGGGTCTGGCTCCCTCACCCACCAGCCTGATTTAAAATATTCTTAACCTATTATCTGCATTCTCAAGTTCTGCTACTAAATGATATATATACTCTGTGATACAGTTCTGAATGTAAAAATCCCGTCATTTCCCTGATAAGGTCTGCGGCAGCTTCCCCTCTACCTTCTATTTATAACCGTGGGGCTGAGTCAAGAAATGACAGTCAAAATGCAAGACAGTCAGAGCAAGCCTTCACATTTTCCCCAACAAAAATACAAGTATTTCCTGAGCTAAAACAAACAAAAACAAGTGACCAAAAATAATTTTTTTAAGAGAGATTTTTGCAATAGGGCTTGTGCACTTGCTGGGGACAAAGTGAGAAATCACTCCCCTTCCTGGGGGGATGGCCACACCGCAGTCCCTTCTTCTCCATCCTCTCAGGATTTGGGGCACGCATGCATGCGTACTTACCATGAGTTGCAAGCCAACAGCTCTGGGACTCGAACCACAGTCGGCCATGTAGGAGGTCTAGCACCAAACTACTATGCCAGGTGCTGGCCCCACAGAAGAACATCTTACGTTACTCCCAAAGGGGTCACATTCTAAATGTTCTACTCTTGTATGAAAAGAGGCATAAGATACTACCTTCTGGTTGGAGAGAATTCGGAGATATCATATGGAACCTTCTGACTGCTCTGATATATGTAAAAAAGAGTATAACCACTCTTTTGCCGGGACAAGAAACACATGGCACAGAAATTAGGATAAGAAGATACAGATTTTTTTAAATAAAATTCAACATTTTCCCTGTTCTCATCTGAAAATACAAATGAGATCAAGAAGGCTGCAATAAACTCTTTATTTTTTTCCTATAGGGCATGTGTGCTCGCCAGAAAGAGAGAGAGAGACAGAGAGACAGACAGACAGAAAGGGAGAACCCACCCCCCCCGAGGGGGGATGGCCATGCCTCAATCCCTTCTCCTCCATTCTCCTACCGGGATCTTGGGCACGCACGCACACGCACCCGGCATGAGTTTAAGCCACCGGGTCCGGGACTCGAACCGCAGTCAACTACATGGGAGTCCAGCGACATAGTCATTACACCAACTGCTGGTCGCGGCTGCAATAAACTCTTGACAGACGGTCCTAGGATAGATCAGTAAGGCTCGAGATCACTGAGAAGCAGCTCTGAACTTCGGAGGGGCCATCAGGACGGCAACCTTGATAATAACATATTCAAGTATCTCGATTTTCAAAAACTTTCTTTAATGAATGTAAATGAAGTTAAACATGCTGTGGAATTCTAATTTTATGCAGAGAACTGTACTGAAAACTAGAGAGAAGGCAGCAAGGTATTGGGAAATCTAAGGATTTCCTTCCAAGATGGTGCGTTGACCTGGCAAGGCAATGCGGTCCAAGCCAGAGGAGTAACGGAAACACAGAACACGCTGAGGAAGTCACTGAGAACTAACTGCACACGTTTTAGGCTAGGCCTATGTCATAGGCTAGTGATCAGGCTGCCTACGCACTTCGTGCATGTAATTTGCTCCTTCTGTTTCTTTCATGTGCTCTGTATCTATGTGATAATGTTCTTTGTTTGGCCGAGGTGAGAATGAATAAAAAAAGAAACAGAAAGATAACAGATGAACAGGAGACAGAACAATTTTAGATTCAGCTTCTCTCTTCTTTCTGTTTTATTTTTCCTACTGAATTAGAAGACTAGCTCTGAGCAGCAAAGAGGTGCTTTTCTTTTTCTGTTGTCGTTATTGTTTTGTTTGTATGTTGAGTGTGTTTTGAGATTTTTTTTTTCCGCTATCGAGTGTATGTGCTTGCTAGAGAGACAGAAAGTGAAAAATCACCTCTCAGAGGGGATGGCCATGCCACAATCCCTTCTCCTCCATTCTCCTCTCAGGATTACGTACACACACGCACATGCACCCGGCGTGAGTTATGAGCTGCTGGGTCCAGGATTTGAACTGTGGTCAACTATATGGGAGTTCAGTGCCTTAACTACACCGCCACCAGATGGCCCATTACTGTTTTTTATTTTTCATTTTTGCTATAGAGTGTTATGTGTTCACCCGAAAGAGAGAGAGGCATTCCCCAGAAAGGGGGAGTGGGGGGAGAGAGATATCACCCTCCCCCAGGTGGGATGGCCACGCAGCAATACCTTCTCCATTGTTCTCTCAAGATTTTGAGTGGGCACGCATGTACACACACCCGGCATGATTTTCAAGCCACCAGGTCCAGGACTTAAACCACTCAGTCGGCCTTGTGGGATCGAGCACCTTAACCTCTGTGCCACATTTTACTTTGAATACTCTGAGAGACTATCACAAGGCCGGGTCACAGAAACTTCTACTGGGCTAGAGATATACTATTACCAAAGCCTGTGGCAGGCCCTGGAGAAAGCTGAGGCCCTCTAACCCTGTGTGGGGTCACTATAATAGAATTTTGATTACAAGAAGCTATAAAATGGAGGCCAATTTATAAAAAGGAATAGTTTGGCCCTTTCTTGAAATGTAGTTGCTAATGTTTCAAGTGCTACAGAGTGTTTTTTAAAATAATTATTTTATTATTATTATTTTAGAGAGAGGTTTTTGCTATAGGGCGTGTGCACTCACTGGAAAGACAGACCGAGAAACAGAAATCAAGAAATCACTCCCCTAGGGGGGATGGCCACGCCACAATCCCTTCTCCTCCATTCTCCTCTAGGGATCTTGGGCACGCACACACACGCACCTAGTGTGAGTTTAATTAAGCTACCAGGTCCAGGACTCAAACCATGGTCGACTACTTGGGAGTCCAGCGACATAAGCATTATGCCATCTGCTGGTCCCTATTATTATTAAAAACTTGCTGTAGGGCATGTGCGCTCATCAGAGAGGGAAAGTGAGACAGCAAGCTGCCAGGTCTGGAATCAAACTGCAGTCAGCCATGTAGTACAACGCCTTAACAACTGTGCCATCTGCTGGCCCCAGTGCTACAGATTCGTCTTTTTTTTTTTTTTTAAAGAGAGATTTCTGCCATAGAGGTCATGTGCTTGCTGGAGAGACAGGGAGAGAGAAAGTAAGGAATCACTCCGCCAAGGGGGATGGCCATGCTGCAATCTCTTCTCCATTCTCCTTTGGGGATTTTGAGCAAGCACACATACATGCTCCATGTGAGTTTCAAGTTTCCAGGTCTGGGACTCGAATCGTGGTCTGTTGTGTGGGAGTCCAGAGCCTTAACCACTATGCCACCTGCTGGTCCTGTGCTACAGATTTTTAAAGTGGATTGAACAGGCAGACCTTAATGATACACAGGCCTGATAAAGTATTTGACAATCTCAATTCACTGTTTTTATGGCAATTCTTCTAGTAACAAAATAAATAAATGCTCAATGCAGAGAACTTGTCAACAACCCATGAGCTAACCTGAAGATAACCACTGAGAATTTCTTGGCAGACCCCCTGCCGGATTCAAACATCACCTTAAGCACTTGGGCACGTTGGGCTGGGCACAGCTCATGTGGGCAAATCATTTACTCTCACTGAATCTCAGTATTTTTCGCACCCATAAAATGTAGATTAGTAACAGTTCCTACTTCACAGGGTCTTAGATGACTAGGTGAGACCACGTACTAAAATACTTAGAGTACCGTGACACACAGTTAAGTCAACAGGCAGAATTCTCTGTTCTTTCTAGACACACATATTTCTTCCCCACCAAATGGTTCATGCCGTTACCTGCTACTCCTGTTCTGATCTCCTGTGAATGTGCTGCAAACACATTACTCACACGTATGAGTAAATACGGCTTTAATTCGTACATGGGATCCTTGGGAGAACTGACGCGGTGATAACTAAGCATGAGCTGTCATGCTTTTATAAGCACATGACCTTGCCTCCCCGAGCACAGCTAAAATAGTAAGGTAAGGCCGAAACTGGATCATCAAACGGTCAGAAGCTGAAGACGTGGCCTGGCAACTCTACCAGGCAAAACCCATCTGGGCCTCTAGGGAAAGCTCAAGGCGGCAGACTCAGAGTCCACAGATAGGTAAGTGGTCCACAAGGGAGGAAAAACACAAAACAGAGGCAAGCAGAGGCCGGGAGGCTACGGAGAATTAGAAGGGCAAATCCCGCAGAGGGAGGAGAGGGGCTTGAGCCCCCGGTGCATGGCCGGGCTCCATGAGCTGCACCACATCCCCACTGTCCTTCCACCCATCATGAGAGAAGCCTGTCTGCGACTGTGATCCAAGTTTCCAGCTTGGTACAGCCTGGCAGCTGCTGGGACACTGTCATGTTCTTCCTCACTTAACTGAGAGGCCTGGAGTTACATTTACTCTTGACAACCCAAAAGCACTACCTGGACTTATTCTGTGGCAGCTCTACGAGGTCAATAACTGAACCTGCAAAGGGGCCAGCCGGTGGCATAATGGCTGGGGGGGGGGGGGCGCCCAACCCAGAAAGGGGCCCAGCCGGTGGCATAATGGCTGGGGTGCTGGAGCCCCTCATGGCCAACCGCATTCAAGTCGTAGGCCTGGCAGCTTGAAAATCACACCGGCCGTATGTGTGTGCATGCCCGAGTCCCAAAAGGAGAATGGAGGGTGGAGGGTGATTTCTCATTTTCCCTCTCTCTGTCTCTGAAGAGCATGTGTGCCCAACAGCAAAACATAAAAACAAACAAACGAACAAAAACAACCCCTGCTATGTCTTTTCTCTGAAAACTCAACAGTGAGCAAGAAAGAATGGTTCCTGAATACACAGAGTGGAAAGTCTGGCACAAAGGACAGACCGTTAAACAAGCTATATCAATAAACACGATAAACTGCCACGATGCTGGAAGCAGACACTGCAGTGGAAACGTACAATCTACTGGGAGGGATCACAAAGACTTCACGAAGAAAGTCGTCCTCAGGCTGACACACAAGATGAGCTGAGTGTGACAGAGGAGGCGGAGGGTCGCTCCACACTCACTTCCACCTTGTGTGGATTCCATGACCACCAGCCTTATGAGGTTACGGAGTCTTGATGGAGCCAAAGTAATCAAGGCCAGCATGTTTCATGGGGTCTGCATTAGCCCATTATCGTGCTGCTAAATAGAAACAGCTCAGACTGGTGATTTATAAAGAACAGAGGTCTGGGACCAGCAGTTAGCATAATGGCTACGTTGCTGGACTCCCATGTAGTTGACCACGGTTCGAGTCCCAGGCCCGGTGGCTTAATCTTACGCCAGGCACGTGTGCGTGCTTGCCTAAGATCCCAAGGAGAACGGAGGAGAAGGGACTGCGGTGTGGCCATCCCCCCTGGGGGGAGTGATTTCTTGCTTTCTGTCTCTCTGTCTCTCTCTGTCTTTCTGGCGAGCGCACACGCCCTATAGCAAAAACCTCTCCAAAAAAAAAAAAAAAAAAAGAACAGAGGTTTGTTTATTTGGCTCATGATATCATGATACTGGTGACTTAAAAGTCCAAAGGTACGAGGCCCTCCAATGCTGCATGACAACATGGCTGACAGAAGCAGAGAGGACGGCAGCGTGTACAGAGGGAAAGGAAACAGAATTCTCCACTTCCTGTCCCTATCCCTGCCCGCAGCTGACAGTAGGCTCTACCTTTCCAGGTCTCGCCCCTCCCAGAGCCATCACACCGAGGACAGGCTCCCACAACGTGAGCCACGGGGGGACACATCAATTTCTAAACCACAGAAGGGTCGCCCGAGGGTCTTGGCCTCATTAAGTAAGAAGGACCAGTTTGTTTCTTTAGAAAGTAAGCATCTTCCAGTTCGAGAAATATTCAGAATTAAATACGTTAGAAATGCCTAAGAGAATCAAAACCGTGGTAAA
This sequence comes from Tupaia belangeri chinensis, assembly GCF_000334495.1. Lineage (NCBI taxonomy): Eukaryota > Metazoa > Chordata > Mammalia > Scandentia > Tupaiidae > Tupaia > Tupaia belangeri. The sequence continues at coordinate 1,846,100 of NW_006159580.1, read as the reverse complement.
TCAGACTCCCTCTCAGTTACCCAGTTTCAGTTGACTGTAGTTCAACATGATTCAAAAACAGGTGAGGAGCGGCCCGGCAGCACAGTGGTGAAGTGCTATGTATAGAAAGCGGATCCCACGTGGCTAAAAGCAGTTCAAATTCCTGCCCCTGTGGCTCGAACAACATGCCAGGCATGTGTGCAGGAGGGCACCAAACCCTGACGAGATGGAGAAACGGAGGAGAAAGGACTGTGGTGTGGAAGTCCCGTCGGGGATGCTCTCTCTCTCTGTTAAGTGCATGCACCCTCCGGCAATTAAAAAAAAGGGTGAGTATAGCACTATAAACATTTCTGAGGGAGAGAGAGGGCAATCACATAACTTTCAACAGTATATTGCTATGTTTCATCTTACTGTTACCACTGTTCGTGTCTTACCGTGCCTCATTTAAAAGAAGAATTTTTACATAGGTATATATTAATAGAAAAGAGTATAGCACTGGGTCATTGGAAAAATCAGGACACATTTTGGAATAGAAAAACAGGAAAATATGTTATGACTTTTTTTTTTTCTTTTTTTTAAGAAGTTTTTGCTATAAGACGTGTATGCTTGCCAGACAGACAGAGAGAAACAGAGAGACAGAAAGCAAGAAATCACCTAGAGGGGATGGCCATGCCGCAATCCCTCCTCCTCCATTCTCCTCTCGGGATCTTGGGCACGCACGCACACGCGCCCGACGTGAGTTTTAAGCCACCAGGTCCGGGACGCGAACCACGGTCGACTATGTGGGAGTCCAGTGACATAGCCATTACGCTAACTGCTGGTTCCCCCTTCTTGTGACTTTTCTGACAACCAAACATATATAAGGTTTGTTACTCTCCGTAGTTTCAGGCATCAAACCAGGGGTCTTTTAACATATCCCTCACAGCCAAGGGGAAACTACTGTAAAATATAATTTTTTTTAAAGAACTATTTATTTAATTTTATTATTATAATATTTTTAAAATTTGCTACAGGGCACATGCGCTCACCAAAGAGAAACAGAGAGCGGGAGAAAGAGAAAGTGAGAAAGCAAGCTGCCGGGCTCAGGAATCAAACTGCAGTTGGTCATGAGGGATCATGACCAGAGTCCAGCATCTTAACCACTACACCACCCTCAGGTCCCTTAAATTGAAAAATCTTAATGAGTTTAGATAGTATGAACATACCTGAAAATCTAAGACTCGCCTTATTTTTAAGTTTAATTTATGACGGTCACAAGACATCTCCCTCCCCTTAGGTTTTTGCCATAGGGTGCATGTGAGAGACAGAGAGAGGGCAAGTGAGAGATCACCCTCTGAGGGGACAGCCACGCTGCAACCCCTTCTCCTCCATTTTCTTCTTGGGATTTTAAGTATGCATGCACATGCACTCAGCATGCTTTTCAAGCCACTGTGTCCACGACTTGAACCGCAATTGGCCATGGGGGAGTTCAGCACCTTAACCACCATGCCGCCTACTAGCTTTATAATTGAAAAGCTTTGTAAGTTTTTTTTTTTTTTAAGTCAGACAATTACAGTTCTTCAAAGCAATAAAATATGTAAT
>NW_006159580.1:1807815-1844516 GCF_000334495.1 Tupaia belangeri chinensis | reverse complement strand
AGCAGGAATATGATCTGAGAAGCGTGTCTTTAGATTTTTATGTGGTACAAACAAGAGTGGCTTCCACAACCTAGATGGTTTAGTGTACCACAGCTAGGCTCTATGGTACAGTTATTACGAACAGACTGCCCACCTCTACAGCATGTTACTGTACTGAATACTGTATGCAGTGAGATCACAGTGGTGTTGTGTATCTTTTTTAAAAGAATTGTTTGATTTTATTCATCATCATTATTAATTTTAAAATTCAGCCACAAAGTAAGGGGGAGAGAAAGAGAGAGAGAGAGAGAGAAAGCAAGAAAACAAGCTGCCGAGTCCAGGACTTGAACCGTGGTCAGCCATGTGAGAGTCTGGTGCATTAACCACTATGCCATCTGCCGGCCTGGTATTTGTAAACATATCTAAACACAGAAAAGGGACAATATAAAGGAGTTTAAATGGTACACTTACACAGAGCACTTGCTGCGAGTGGAACTTCCAAGACTGAAAGTTGCTCTGAACGAGTCAGTGGTGAGTGCGTGAAAGCCTAAGACATCACTGTTCACTACTGTACATAAGCGCTGTACAATGAGGCTATGATACATTTATAAACCATTTTTCTTCAGTAACTTAACTTTAATTTATTAGCCTTAGCATGTAATTTTTTTACTTTATAAACTTAATTTTTTACAACTTTCATGGGGCCAGCAGATTGCATAGCAGTTACATCACTGGACTCCCACATGGCCAACCCCAGTTCAAGCCCCAGAAATGACTGCTTAAAAATCATGTCAGGTATGGGTACGTGCGTGCCCAAGATCCTAGGAGAATGGAGGAGAAGGGATTGTGGTGTGGCCATCCCCCCTGGGGGTAATTTCTCACTTTCCCTCTCACTGTCTCTGTCTCTCTCCAGTGAGCACATGCGCCCTAAGGTAAAAACCTCTTAAAAAAAAAAAAAAACAACTCTGAGCTCTTCTGTAAATAACACTTAGCTTAAAACGCAAGCACGGGCCAGCCCAGCAGTAATACAGCAGTAACGTGCTGCTCAGGAGACACTAGATCTCACGTGGCAGCCCTGTTTGAACCCTGGCCCAGTCACCCTGAAATAACTGGCCACGCCCACACATGCCTAGGCTCTGACAGGCTGTAAGACTGTAAGAGGGGACTGCAGCATGACTGGGTCTATGCAGGGCTCATCGCTGTCTCACATTCACACTGTTATGTGTCCACACAGGCATCCTATCATGAATAAATGAAAAACTCTGTAAACATATTGTATAGCTGTAGGAAATATCTTCTTTCTTTATATCCTCACTCGGTAAGCTGGGTCTTGTTTTAACTTCTTCAACTGTTTTGATAAAAACTAAGACATGGACGACACACACTGGCCGAGGCCTACGGAGGGCCAGCAACGACAGTGTCACTGTCCTCCACCTCCTCACCTTGTCCCACTGGAAGGGCCATGATGAACAAACCACGTAGGACTGGCTCGAGCACAGAGAAGATGTCACCCAGAGACACAGCAGGCGTGAGATGCATGAGGCTGCAGCCAGTGCAGGGTGGCATGCTCTTTTACAGTGAGCCTTTTCAAAAACTGCGTGTAGAACTGCTATGCTCTAAAAGGAAAATACAATTTAAAAGTGTAGTGGCCAGCAGGCGGTGTAGTGGCTAAGGTGCTGGACTCCCATGAGGCTGACTGGGGTTAGAGTCTCAGACCGGGCGGCTTAAAACTCATGCCAGGCACATGTGGGTGCAAGCCTAGAATCCCAAGAGGAGAATGAAAAGGCTTTGTGGAGTGGCCATCTCCCCTCCCCCCCCGGGGAGGATGATTTTTCTCCCTTTCTCTCTGTCTCTCCAGCAAGCACACAAGCCCTATAGCAAAAATCTTTCTTAAAAAAAAAAGTAGGGCCAGCAGATGGCATAGAGTTTGTGTTGCTGGACACCCGCATGGCTGACCACAGTTTGCATCCTAAACAGGATAGTTTGAGACCACACCGGGCATATGTGTATGCGTCCCCAAGATCCTAGGAGGACAATGAAAGAGAAGGGGTTAGGAAGTGGCCATCATCCCTGGGGGGTGATTTTTTCACTTTCCCTCTCACTGTCTCTGTCTCTCTCCAGAGAGTGCATGTAACCCTAAGGCCCAAACCTTTTTTAAAAAATAAAATAGAATATTAAATATATAAATCAGTAACATAAAGGCCGGCAGGTGGCGTGGTGGTCAAAGGTGCTGGACTCCCACATGGTTGACTGCAGTCTGAGTCCCAGACCTGGTGTCTTTCCTCTCTCTCTCTCTCTCTCTCTCTCTCTCTCTCTCTCTCTCTCTCTCTCTCTCTCTCTCTCTCTCTCTCTCTCTCTCTCTCTCTCTCTCTCTCTCTCTCTCACACACACACACACACACACACATTTTGTGCCTCTCTGGTCAAATTCAAATAAATAAGTACGTAAATAAAATAAAGTTCAATAAAATAATTCTTTAAAATAAATAAATAGCAGACATTGGGAACCAGCAGTTAGCGTAATGACTATGTCGCTGGACTCCCACGTAGTCGACCGCGGTTCGTGTCCCGGACCCGGTGGCTTAAAACTCACGCCGGGTGCGTGTGCGTGCGTGCCCAAGATCCCAAGAGGAGAATGGAGGAGAAGGGATTGCGGCGTGACCATCCCCCATGGGGGGTGATTTCTCGCTTTCTGTCTCTATGTCTCTCTCTGTCTGTCTGGCGAGCACACGCACCCTACAGTGAAAAATCTCTCCCCCCCCCAAAAAAAAAAATAAATAGCAGACATTTACTGTCCTTATCAATTATTATGTGCTATATATATAACTGTATGTGCTATACTTGTTTGTTTGCTGTAGGGTGCATGAATCACTGGAGAGAGAGAGAGAGAGGGGTAGAAAGAGGAGTAAGGTAGGAAATCCCCCCCCCCCCCAGGATCAATAAACCACAATCCCTTTTTCTTCTTGGGATTTTGGGTACACACACTTGGTGTGTTTCTCAAGCCACTGGGTCCGCAACTTGAAGCACACAGTTGGCCACGGGGGACCCAGTGCCTTAGCTTCCACATCGTCTGCTGGCCCTGTGCATGCTACACTTGTACATGACTGCAAGGCCGTGGGTCTGTTACTCCCAGTATCTCCACAAACGTGTGCGTCACGGTGCTATGGCATTACTATGGCTGTGATGTCAATAACACGGATTTTCAGCTCATTGTATCTTAACGGGACCACTGTCTTTTCTGTCATCTGCCATTGTCAGACAAAAGTAAATAAATAAAGTTAAAATAAAATCATTCTTTTTAAAAAAGTAACTATTACAATCATGGGACCAGCAGATGGCCTAATGGTTACATTGCTAAACTCCCAGGTAGCTGATTGCAGTTCAAGTCCCAGACCTGGTGGCTTAAAGCTCATGGCAGGTGTGCGTGCATGAGTGCCCAAAATCCCAAGAGGAGAATGGAGAAGGGATTTAGGTATGTTTCTCTGGCGAACACACGGGCCCTATAGCAAAAATCTCTCTCTATAACAAAAAGTGACTATTACAACTGTGTTTGTGTGTGTATGTGTATGTATATATATAAAATACATAATTTAAAAAAAAATTTTGCTATACGGCTTGTACACTTGCCAGAAAACAGGCAGAGAAAATGAGAAAGTGTCCCCCCAGAATAATGGCCATGCCATCCATTCTCCTCATTGGATTTTGGACAGCCATGCACATTTGCCTGGGGTGTTTGTCAAGCCACTGGGTCCAGGACTCAAGCCACAGTCAGCCGTATGGGATCCAAGTGCCCTAACCACCACATTGGCTAGTCCCAAATAACCTAAGTAAATAAATATAAATATATATAAATAAATTAAGTAAATAGAGCAATCAAGTCTGAAAGCACTTGAAAAAACTAGGTTTTCAACGTGTACTTTAAAGAAATCATAACGTTTTGAAAACTAGGACCAAAAGACGGCATGGAGGTTAGGGTGGCTGGATTCCACATGGACGACTCCGTGGTTTCACTCCCAGACCCTGAGGCCTGAAAACATGCTGGGTGCTTGCGCGAGCGTGTGTGAGCATGCGCGTGTGTGAGTGTATATCCAAAATCCCAAGAGGAGAATGGAGAAGGGACTGTGGTGTGGCCATGCCCCCAGCTCTCTCTCTCCCTACTCACACCCCTGGGGATGCATGTATCCCACCGCAAAAACTTAAAAATAAATAAATAAGCAAACCTCTAAATAATGCTTTCTTATTACGAAGTTTCCCTTCAAGGACAGCAAAACCATCTATCAACATCCTCTCTGATCCCAGGTCTTATTCTCTGCTGATGCATACAGAGTCAGAAAAAAACAAATCCTTGGGGCCAGAAGCGGCATCACGGTTAAGACACGGACTCCACATGGCCAGCTAGAGATGGGGTCCCAGACCTGGGGCTTTAAAATCACATCAGGTGCATGTGAGTGTGTGCTCAAAATTCCGAGAGCAGACTGGAGAAGGGACGGCAGCGTGATCACCTCCCCGACCCCCGCCAGGAGGGCAATTTCTCACTGTCCCCTCCTCTGGTGAGTGCATATGCCCTATGGCAAAAAAACAAAAAACGTAACTTTAAAATGATAATTTCCTATTGTCTTTGTATTCTCTGTGAGATATTAAGTTCAATGAGGGCAAATCTAAATAGGCTTCTCTCTTTCTTTATTACTATATGTGGCCCGGTGCTTGGTGCAGGATGGACGGACACTCAATATTTACTGAATGAACAGACAGTATCCTATCGAGAAAGGTCCTGATCCTGAACTGGATTCCATCACAGTTCCGCTCTCCCATGGACTCAGAGCTGTCTGATTCAACCACTGACACACTGTAGACCAAACAGCTCATTCAAGGCCACTGAGTAGCTTTCCACAGAGGAAGGTGGGGGGTGCACTACAAATACATTTCAATTCCCTGATAGGGCAGTCACGCAGGGGAGGATGGTTGATAGAACCAAAGCAGTTATTATTTGCAGGGAATCTGGACTGGCCAAGATTCTTAATTGCAGCTATAGGATTTCCTCTTATTAGTTTAAGAGGAGGATTCATTAAGGGATAAAAACAGCTTACAGAATCACTGGGAGAGTTGAAGAAACAGACTGCAAGCCAAGGCTCCAGGAACAACTCCCACAAATACACTGCTCAACTGGGCTGCCAACCCAAGCGCTGCCTCTGGGATGGATGAGGCAGCTGCCAAATACAACCCACTAGTCAAATCCAGAAGTGGAGGCTACCACTGCCAATTCCAGGACTATTCTCTCTTCTGTCAAAATGTATGCTACCAAAACAGATGGGTCTGCTACCCTCAGAGCACGCCCTCTCCTCTCCTTATGGCTCTATTTAAAGGAGTCTTGTGCAAGTGCTTTTTGTTGTTGTTGTTACTTTATTCATTGTCATCATTTTATTTTATGAAGTTGACCAGTGAGAGACAGAGAGAGAGTGAGGGAAAGTGAGAAAGCAAGCTACCAGGTCCGGGACTTGAACTGCAGTCAGCCATGTGGGAGTCCAGCCGCCTTAGCCACCATACTGCCGGCCCGCAAGTGCTTTATACTAAGCAAACCTAAACCTTATTGAGCAGACTGAGTTGCAACCATTGCAAAAATCTGGGAACTACATCCTCTGGCTTACTAGTCTTTTCATGTCAGAAGTGGATTGGATGGTTAGTAAATTCAGAGTCCGACCCTCCAAGAACATTTTCCTGCACAGCTCCACCGGGAGGAATTCCCAGAACACTCATTGGTAAGAATTCAAAACTCTAACGTAGTGGGTTCTCAAAATCACCTGGTGTTCCCATTAAGATCAGAGCCCAACAGAGATGGCCTGGACTGGGACCCGAGATTTTCCGTTCCTAACAAGCTCCTTGCTAATGACGCTGATGTTGCTGGTTCCACCAACCACACTCTGAGTTGCAGGGCTTATGCCTGGGATTGTGGCTCACGGCTGTTTTTGTAAATAAAGCTTTACCGGAACACAGCCAGGCTCGTTGTGGATATACGATGCTTGTCTATGGCTACTTCTGCCCTACAAGGGTAAGGAGCAGCAACAGAGACTGTACAGCATGCATGCCAAATTTTGTTCCTTTCCAAAATGGTATATTCTCTGTTCATTCTTTTGCTATAAGATAAACATATACTGACAATAAATATAAGAAACTTCTACAAAATAAATTCTAAACATTCTAGCTTCTCCTATGAGCCATGTTTTCAAATTGTTTTAAATTCTAAAAGTTTGTGAAAGTCAAATCCTAGAGGTGAAGGCTCTACTAGTTCAAGCACAGACACAAGAAGCAACTCTGGACACCAGACAGAAACAGTGCGAGGGGTACTTCCGGTGAAGGATTCCTTTGTATTCTTTTCTCTAAATAAAGAAACCCATGAGGCAAAACTATGTCCCACATTTGAAGAAAGTTCTGGAGACATGTGGGATCTGGTCCCCCTAACCGCGAGGCCGCAGGCTAGGCCTCTAAGGTGTTATTTATACGTGCCTATACAGTCAGTCTCCCATTCCCTCGCAAACAAGGAAACGGGTTTAGAAGCACTGCCAGGCAGGTACACAAGCGCGATCGACACCACTGAGCGAGGAGCCCTAAACGCGGCAGTGTAAGCAGAACAGAGGATGGTGTCACCTCGAGAGGCGATGCAGAAACCTTAGCGCCTTCCTCCGGGCTTTGCATTGCAATCTGTCTACCAGTTTGCCTCCAACTATAAAGTCTCGAAATGAAAGAACCAACGCTCCGTGACTTGACCTCTTCCTACTGGCTACTGTGGAGTAACTATTAATAGTAAGACACACAGGCATGTCCAGAAACTCGATACACGTACGATGGACACCGCGTGCCTGGGAGGAAGGCAGGATTTATTCTCTCTCGAGGGGCACCACGAACGGCTTCTGGCTAACAGCATTGTTACTTCAGCCACCACCCATGGCTAGGACCCAGGGAGCACAGGAGAGCGAGGGCCTTCCTCCTCCTTGTCCTCATGTAAAGGTTCACGAGAACAAGTCCTCTACATCAGTGCATCCTGTCCCTCATTTCTCAGGCTGAAGAGCTCTCTGATTCTCGACTCCTGCCGCAGGTAGCAGAGGCAACGTTGGAAGAGACCCATGGGAAGCCACGAAGGGCCACCTGGTATAGTCGGACGCAGTCTCTACAAGCCGTTCTCGGGCTCTAAGCCTGACAAAATGTCCACACCACAACTCAGTCACCCCTTTAAACAAGCCGGCGCATGGCGACCGTTAGACACCATCGCTCTGTCTCCTCAGTGAGAAGAGGTGAGTTCAAGAACCTCACCGATGGGACAGGTTCATGACGCCAAGGTCACAGCTGTGCCCTCTCCTCCCACACATACCTCCTCACAGACTTCACGGACCGCTGCCACGCTCGGCTCCTCCTCAGGCTCCATGCCTCCTCCAGGGACAATCCATCGGTCTGGGTGGCGACTACTGCTCACAAGTAGCACCTGAGTCACAGAGGACACATAATAGGGTTAATCGTTGAAAAAGACACGTATGCACATATGTGAAGTTAAGATGTTATACATGTCAGAGTAACTAAGAACCACTACAAATCTTTTTTTTTTTTAAAGACTACAGGGGCCAGCAGGTGGCATAGTAGTGGTTAAGGTGTTGGACTCCCTGCGTTTCGAGTCCTAGACCCAGTGGCTAAATTCACACTGGGGACATGTCCATTCACGCTCAAAATCGCAAGAGAAGGGACTGTGGCATGGCCATCCCCACAGGGGGTGATTTCTCACTTTTACTGTCTCTCCAACGAAGGCACAAGCCCTATAGCAAACATTTCTATTAAAGAAAAGAAAAAGATTACTTATTTATTTTACTGGCAGAGGGAGTATGTACTTGGCAGAGAGTGGGAGAGGAAAAAAAAAAAAAACGTCACATGCCACAATCCCCATTCCCCCATCCTGTCAGGACTCAGGACTCTGGAAATGCATGTACACATGCCTGGTGTGTTTCCTTAAGCCACCGTGTCTGGGATTTGAACCATGGTCACCCATGTGGGATCTGGTTCCCAATGCACAGCACTGTGGTAGGGGGCCAGCCCTCCAAATTACTTCCTGTAAGGTGGCTTTCATTCCTGTTTGCAAAAGTAGCCAACTGCCTAGAAAAGCAGGCCATTTGAAGCAGTGGTCATTACCCCCCCAGCCTCTCATCCTTTGCCCAGTCTAAGCCCTCCACTGCTCCTTTCTCTAAAGCCCTTTGAACACAGACCTGAAGAGGTAACAAAAGGACTTAAAAAACACGGGAACCAGTAGTTAGCATAATGGCTATGTTGCTGGACTCCCATGTGGTCGACCGCGGTTCGTGTCCCGGACCCGGTGGCTTAAAACTCACGCCGGGCACAAGTGCGAGTGTGCACAAGATCCCGAGAGGAGAATGGAGGAGAAGGGATTGCGGCGTGGCCATCCCCCCTGGGGAGTGATTTCTCGCTTTCTGTCTCTCTGTCTCTCTCTGTCTGGCTGGCAAGCGTACACACCCTATAGCAAAAACCTCTCAAAAAAAAAAAAAACAAAACAAAACCAAAATGATTGTCACTGATGAGCCTGTAAGCACCTAAAAAGCTGGTCAGAAGGAAGAAAGGCCCTTGGCTGTGACAGGCACCGTGGTCCAGCACCTTCCCTTGCAAGGTTTTCAGGCCTGTGTGCTCCAGTTCCCGCTCCATCAGAGAAGCACAGGCCATGCTAGTGGACACTGAGAACCCAGCTCTACTCCAAACAAGTAGAAAATTTCCTTCTCCACAGTCTCGGCTGAGATGAAACTGCATTTTTTAAAAGGCATTTTCTGCCAAAGGGTACGTGTGTTCCCTAGGGAGAGACAGAGGGGAAAAGTAAGAACTCACACCTCGAGGAGGATGGCCAGGCCACAACTCCTCCTCTATTCTCCTCTCAGGACTCGGCACAGCACACACGAGCCCAGCACGCATTTCAGGCCAATGTGTCCAAGACTGGAACTGTGGAGTCAGCTGCCTTCATCACCACACTAAAGCTGCTAGCCCCAAACTGGGTTTTTTAAACTAGAAAAATTTATTAAGAAATGGAAACAAGCAAACAAAAACACTCATACAGAATACAGTTTTATGAATTCAAAGTTAACCAGCATTCTGGTTATGGGTGAAATAAAAATCTAGAATTTTCCTAGTTTCTTTTCCTTACTTACCCTTTTCTTTTCGGGAGGTTTTTGCTATAGGGCGCGTGAACTCACCAGACAGAAAGAGACAGAGAGGAAAAAAAAAAAGAGAGACAGAAAGCGAGGAATCACCCCCCAGGGGGGATGGCCATGCCGCAATCCCTCCTCCTCTCCTCCATTCTCCTCTCGGAATCCTGGGCACGCACACGTGCCCAGCATGAGTTTAAGCCACCGGGTCCGGAACCGCGGTCGACTACATGGGAGTCCAGTGACATAGCCATTATGCTAACTGCTGGTCCCCTTACTTACCCTTTTCTAGAGAAGATGCTAACAAGGTCAAGTAGACCCCTCGAATTGGAGGTAGCACTGGGTTGCCATAATTCCCAAAACTAACCCTGCAGCTGCTCCCTGAACTGTTACCTGCTGATGACGGCTCGTCTGAGCACCTGGCGTCTACCCTGCAGTCATCCTTATCGTCCAAAAGGGCTACTTCCTCTCAGGCCCTTCCAGAGCCCACTACTGCCTTCTGGTTACTGACCTTCTGTCACTTCCCCTCTCTCCCTTGCGGTCTCCACCACTACGGGCCCTCTGAAACCCTGTCTTCATCCTTAACTCACCTACGGTGTGCCGACTCACCGGGGACCGCGGAGTGACACATAACTGCCCATATGTAGCCATACACTGTGGAAACTATATTTTACACTGTTTTAAGTAAATACATGTATGTTCTACTTTGGTTAACACAGATAATTACAAACCGATTGACCCAGTTTTTGGTTGATATATATACATGTTCAATTAAAGGACACTAAAAGTACATTAGGGAGGCTCCATGAAATTTTACTATTAAAGGAAGCCCTGGACCAGCAGGTGGCGCAGTGGTTAAGGTGCCGGATTCCACATGGCGAGCAGCGCAGTCTGAGGACCTGACGCAGTGGCCTACAAATCACATTCTGGGCAGCCTGAGAATCACGTCTCCATGCACGCCCAAAATCTCAGGAGGAGAATGGAGAAGGTACTGTGACAGGGCCATCTGCCTTGTGGGTAGGCCAGGACGGGAGGGTGGTTTCTTACTTTCCTTCTCTTTCTGTTTGTCTCTCTCCAGCAGTGCATGCACCCTACAGCAGGTAGCGTAGTGGTTAAGGTAGCTGGATTCCTACATGGCCAATTGTAGTTCAAGTCCCAGACCCAGTGGCTTGAAATTCACACTGGCACATACATGTGTGAGCCCAAAATCTAAGAGGAGAGTGAAGAGGCTGTGGCATGGCCATTCCCTCGGGGGGTGATTTCTCACGTTCCCTCTCTCTGTCTCTCTCCTCTCTGGCAAGTTCACGTGCTCTATGGCAAAAACCTTCATTTTAAAAAAAAAGTAAGAAAGGAAAGGAAAAAGGTTTCATTGGACTCAAACCAACACAGTATTTCAGTGTAACAATGTCATACAGGAGCTGTTTTCTTCCTCTCTGTCTCTGGTAAGTGCACATGGCCCCTGGAAAATTAAGAAAAGCGGAGGGGCACCTGGTAGCCTAATGGTTAGGCAGCTGGCTCCCACCTGACCAACTGTGCAATTTGAGTCCCAGACCCTGCAGCTTCAGAAATGCACCAGGCAGGGACCAGCAGTTAGTGTAACGGCTATGTCGCTGAATTCCCATGTAGCCGACTGCAATTAGGGTCCCGGACCCGGTGGCTTAAACTCATGTTGGGTGTGCGTGCGTGCCCAAGATCCCAAGGGAGAATGGAGAAGGGATTGCGGCGTGGCCAAACCACCGGGGGGGGGGGGGGGGGGGTTTGTTGGTTTTTTCTCTTTTTTAGCGCGATATAAAAAAAAAAACCTTAAAAAAAAAAAAAAAAAAAAAAGCACCAGGCAAATGTACATGCATGCCCAAAATCCAGAAAGGAAGAAGAAATGGAGAAGGGACTGTGGCATGGCCATGGTCATGGAACACCGTGGAGGGGATGCTTTCTCACTTTCCCTCTCCAGAGAGCGCAAGTGTCCTCTGGGAAATTACAAAAAAAAAATTAACGGGCCACTCCTTCCTCGATTTGTTATATAAATGAAAGTAGCTGTCTTTCTTCCACACTTCCTGGTAAAGTGTTTACCAGCCATTCTAAAGCTAAGTATCCTTCAAAGGCTGGCCAGAGCCATCCAATTAAATTATAGTCCAAATAAAAAACCTTTACAGGGACATTTCAAAGCTAAAGTGAACAAAAGAAAACCTCAGACATAAAGTATAACCATTCAGTTTCTAAACTGCAATCAAAGTGAAATATTAATTAATAAACCCAGCAAGTATTATTGCTTTGCACATTCAAAGCATGACTATATGGAGTATGACTATCTGTAAAAATGAGGCTAGAGAAAGCAAACCTCATTACTTTACAGCCACACTTCAAAGCAAACACTATTACTAGTAAATAGCTCTCCTCAGTAAGTTTCCTTGACAACCCACTGAAATTAACTACAAAAAAAAAAAAAAGAAAGAAAAGAAAAAGAAAGAAAAGAAAAGAAAAAGAAGAGAAAATTCTTTACTTTTGCCAGGGGTTTTAATCCTTCCTTCCTACCTAACAAAATACTAAATGGTATTCTAGTCAGTAAATTCTTATTCTGAAGCTTGATTTTGAAATATAAAATTCTCTAAAAGAAATTACATGTCATACCTCCTAAAAGATTCTAAAAATGACACACTAAGAGAAATAAAAAAAACATAACTCATCGTGTGTTCAGCAAACACTCATTAAACATCATCATGATCCAACTTCGATTTTGAGGCAGATCAAAGCAGGAGACTGGCGGATCAGGAATCAGAGCTTTTTGAAGCTCAAGTCACTGAGAGGCCACATACAGAGATGGACAAATGAACTCACAAAACAAATCCACCCATAGACAAGCTTTTTGGGGGAGAGGTTTTTGCTATAGAGTCTGTGGGCTTGCTCGAGAGACAGAAAGCAAGAAATTACCCCCAGGGGGAATGGCCATGCCACAATTCCTTCCCCTCCCTTCTCCTCTCAAGATTTTGAGTTTCCAAAATTTTGTGCATGTGTACCCAAAATCCCGAGAAGAGCATGGAGGAGAAGGGATGGTGGCTTGTCCATCCCCATAAGGGGTGATTTCTCACTTTCTCTCTGTCTGTCTGTCTCTCTCTCTCTCTCCAGCGAGCGTACATATGGTAAAAACCTTAAAAAGGGCACTTAGGGGACCAGCAGTTAGCGTAATGGCTATGTCGCTGGACTCCCACATAGTCGACCACGGTTTGAGTCCCGGACCCGGTGGCTTAAACTCACGCCAGGCACGTGTGCATGCGTGCCCAAGATCCCGAGAAGAGAATGAAGGAGAAGGGATTGCGGTGTGGCCATTCCCCTTGGGGGGTGATTTCTCACTTTCTATCTCTCTATCTGTCTGTCTGTCTGGCGAGAGCATGCGCCCTGTAGCAAAAGCCTCTCCAAAATAAAAGGGCACTTAGGGAAGCTGGACAAAAGGCAGGCGGTCCAGTCATGGAGTTTGGACTGGAACCTGAAGGAAATGGGGATGTCACTGAAGTCTAACCAAAGAAACGACATAACCTCGTTGGGGTTTAGGAAGGTCACTGTGACTCGGGCTGGAGATGGAGCAGTCTGACAACTGAACAGGTACCTGCTCTAATTCAGGCTGAGAAAGGACGAAGAGGAGGCCTGAGAGTCAGAGGGAAGAGACGGTTTCCAGATACCCAGAAGAAAAAATCTGTAGGACCAAGCGACTGTCTTGAGGATGTGGGAGGATGTGGGAGTAGGACTCCCTGGATGTGGGGGCTGACAACAGCTGTCCTCCAAGGAACGTGGAGGGGTCAGTGAAGGAAGAAACTACAGGAAGAGGTCGGGAAGTCATCTTCTAAACTTACAAAGTTGAGAGTTGAGTGAGATGTCTAACAAGTATTTCTAGGGAAAAATATTTCTAGTGGGAAATAACATTGAACGTGGGACTAAAGCTAACATGAGGAAAACAGGCAGTGATTTGGGAACCAGGGTCTCAGAATCTTCCAGCCAGGATGAGACCAACCCAGGGAGAGTGTCCATCTGCAAAGCTCTGGCCAGAGGAGCTGGCCTTATCGCTCTACGACTCATCCTCGTCTCCCTTGGTGTCAGGCAAGTCTTCAATCCCACTGTAGAGGGCACGAAGGAGGTAGATATATTCCAGGGGGTCCCAGGTTGAAATTTGGAAACACTGGCACCAGCAGCTGGCGTAATGGCTATGTCGCTGGACTCCCATATAGTCAACTGCGGTTCAAGTCCCAGACCCAGTGGCTTAACACATTGGGCACGTGTGTGTACGTGCCCAAGAATCCCGAGAGGAGAATGGAGGAGAAGAGATTGGGGCGGGGCCATCCCCCCAGGAAGTGATTTCTTACTTTCTGTCTCTCTCTTTCTAGTGAGCGCATACACCAAATAGTAAAAACCTCTCCAAAAAAAAAAAAGAAAATTGGGAACATTCTCCTTATCTATGGTGATAATCCACACCATGGGAAGTCCTGACCACCAAGCCCCATAATTAGACATACTACTGGTTCCCACAGAATCTGTGTAGTGACACACCTGACAATGTCTCTGGCCTCTGACAGCTCCTCAGCACGACCATTACTGCCAGAGAGCCCTGCTTGTACCCAGCACAAGGGCAGCACCCGGTCAAATCTGTGTTAGGCCCTGCAAACTGCTTCTAGAGAGGCCTCACTAAACATATGTGCCCCTTCTTAAGACAATAAGACCAGTACAGAGCCCAGCCACAGTGGCGTGTGCTAAGGCGTTGTGTGTGCTGCCCAGGCGGGGAACACATGGGAGGCCCATGATTCCCAGTCCAACCTAACAGCTGGGTGTGGTGGTGTATACCTGTAATCCCAGTGACACAGAGGCTGAGGACAGAAATGTCCCATGCACTGTTTGAAAGAGTTGGATGTATGCGCCTGAGACCCACATAGCTGGGAGGCTGCGGCAGAAAGACATGGATACACAGAGAAACGCTGCCTTTAAAAATAAAACAAATGACAACACACACACACAAAACAAAAACAGGAACGTGAATGATTATCTTGCTTGAATTCCAGATAAACAAGTTTACTGTTTTTTGCAGAGTATTTTAAAAATCAGCTGCCCCAAGTTCTTGTGCGTAATAGCACAACGACCCCATAAACTGTTTAGAAGTAGAGCTAGAATATGAGGTAAAATAACTCGTTGAAAGTAATAGGGCTGGCAGGTGACGGTGGTGTGGGCGCTGCACTTCCACAAGTCGGACTGAGGTTTAAGTCCCGGACCTAGTGGTTTGAAACTCACACCACACTTGCGTGCGAGCCCAAAATCTCAAGAGGAGAATGAAAGAGAAGGGACTGAGGTGTGGTCATCCTCCCAGGGGGGTGATTTCTCAGTCTCCCTCTCTCTGCCTATCAAAACACACCCCATGTCAACCCCCCCCCCCCCCCCCGAAAAAAAATGAAAAGTGAATAATTACAGGGCCAAGTATACTAAGTTTCGGTTATTAAAGCCATTTTACGGGACCAGCAGTTAGCGTAACAGCTATGTCACTGAAATCCCACGTAGTTGACCGCGGTTCGAGTCCCGGACACAGTGGCTTAAACTCGCGCAGGGCGTGTGTGCGTGCATGACCAAGATCCTGAGAGGAGATTGGAGAAGAAAGGATTGCGGCGTGGCCATCCCCCCCTGGGGGTGATTTCTCGCTTTCTGTCTCTGTCTCTCTCTGTCTGTCTGGTGGGCGCACACACCCTATAGCAAAAACCTCTCCAAAAAAAAAAAAAAAGACATTTTACCTGTTTTTTAAATAGCTGCTTACAATTTTTTAAAGAATTATTTTACTTAACTTTATTTTATATATTTACTTATTTTAATTTAACCAGAGAGAGAGAAAGTGAGACTGCAAGCCGTCAGATCCAGGACAAGAACCCCTGTCAGACCTGTGGAGGTCCAGTGCCCTTATCCACCACAACACCTACTGGCCCCACTACTTACTTTTTTTTTTAAGTACAAAGGAGCTGGAAAAAAAAAAAAAAAAAAAAACTACCGAAAACGGGGACAACTATATATAAACAATTTACTAAGTGCCTTATAAACCTAGCTGAGAAGCTGTTTATTCGACGAGAGGAGATTTCCTGCTTAGTACAAGGAAACACCACCCTATGCTGTGGCCAAATATTTTTCACTTTCTATCTTAGGAGTAAAAAGGTGTTTTGAGAACAGTATGAAAAAGCAGTCACAGACCAAGCTGTTATTCAGAGGTATCATCCTCGAGTAGGAGCCCCCGGAAATGACTGACAATCTGTGGTGCTGGGGGAGGGGCCTCCCCTCTAAGACCTGCGTCCCCTTGAATGTTACAACAGGCATTTCCGGCTTCTGTAACAGCCAAAGAATGCCAAGCATTATCTCCTAGGAAGCTCCTCAAAGACAAATGCAGTGAACGGAATATTCAGAATGCCCCAATTTCTTAAGGGCATGAGAACAAAAGAAACCACAGCAACCGCATTCCTGACCATAAACCGCATTGTTCTCCCCCACACAAGCTTAGCTCTGAGGGTACCCTGTATAATCCCTGCTCATCAGTGCTGACTCTGCGGGCCACGCCAAACCATGTCCCCCAGAATGCAGGCTCACATGCTGGTGAGGACACTCGCTATAAACCACGGCAGGTACTGCATCTTCAAAGTAATCCCGTGTCAGTGTAATTTAGGATGTCCACGCTCGAGCCGCAGTAACTGCAAGCTGTCCGCTGGTAGAGATCCACCTCGAACATCAGTCAGGCGTACACACGCAGAGGAAAACTACATCCTCTCTAGATTTCAGTCTTTGCAGGTTTTTGTTTTGTTTTCACTGCCCGAGGGCCTATGTGAGAGAGAGAGAGGGAGAGGGAGAGAGAGAGGAGGAGGGGGGGGAGGGAAAAAGTACCCCAGTGGGTGTGGTGACATCACAATCCGTTCTCCACTGCTCCAGCCTGGCAGGACGTCGGGCTTGCCGCACATACACCCAGAGTGTTTCTCGAGCATGCCTGGGATGGGGTTCAAAGGGCAGTGGGCATGTGGGAGCTGAGCTGGCTCCCCTAGCCACTAGGCCAAGGGGCCAGCCCTGCTTTTCTCCATTTTAAAATGACATGGTTGGTTCCAATAATCTCTGAAATCCTCTCAGCATTAACATTCTAACATAAACTCACACCGGTGTTAATGTGCTTAGAACTGCAGCAGTTATTCCTCATAAAAATCCATTTTCAATAGTACACGCTACACGTGATCACAAAGCACAAAAGGACACCGAAGGGGAAAAAGCAAGCTTCTCTCTGATCTGGTCCTCACAGGTGCTTTCTGTGAAAACGTCTTAGAAAAATGCTAGCATTTATTTTTTTAGAGGTTTTTGCTATAGGGCACGTGCGCTTGCCAGAAAGACAGAAAGAGACAGAAAGCAAGAAATCACCCCCCAGGGGGGATGGCCATGCCGCAATTCCTTCTCCTCCATTCTCCTCTCAGGATCTTGGGCACGCGCACACACACACACACACCCGGCGTGAGTTTTAAGCCACCGGGTCCGGGATTCGAACTATGGTTGGCTACATAGGAGTCCAGCGATATAAATAGATAGATAAATTTATATGTAATATAGATAATACATAAATACGTATTCTTTTCTTTCCTCTTTGCTAACCCGAGTTGTAACCCATCGTACACACTGAAATCACAGACATCGTTTCATCAGCACAAACTAAAAAGGGCCTTCTTTTCTTTTTAAATGACCATGTGGTATTTTAAAGAACTTATTGCAGAAAAATTCTAATAGGAATAGAGACTGAGGATGAAATTCTGACTACTTTTTCCTCTTCCAAAGTTGTTTCCAGGGGGCCTGGGAGAGTCATGCCTGTAACATAAACAGAGGCCACGGAAAGACCAGGGGCAGTGGGGTACTGCTGACACAGTCTACCCCAGGCACAGTGTTTTCATGCTCTCTCTCTCTCTTTTTCCTTAAGAATTATCCTATTTAACTTGATTTCTTTACTTATTTATTTAATTTATTTAATTTCACCAGAGAGGGGCAGAGAGAGAGAGAGAGAGAAAGCAAGCCGCCAGGACCGGGACTCGAACTGTGGTTGGTCATGTGGGAGTCGAGTGCCCTTAACCACCATCCACCAGCCAGCCCTAGCCTTCTTGTCTCTGAGTAACGCACTGACATTTCTTGGCCGATTTCTTCCAGGAACAGAGACCTGAGTTTTTCTTTAACGATTACTAATCTAAGAATTTCAAACTCACCTATAACCTACAAGCCTCCATTCCAGGTGTCCCAGCTTCGTGGGCGGGGCGGATGGAAAGGACTCTGCCGCCTGAGCTCCCTGCTCTCAGAGCTACGCAACAGCAAGCACGGCACCTCGGCGCCCTGCGCGGACACCCGGGCTCGTGCTTGGTGTAGTCACTATTTCTGCAGAGCTGGTTATTTCCGTCGACGAGAAAATTGAGTGCATCCCCAAGGAGTCCTCATCCAGCTTCAATAATTACCAACATTCGCCAATCTGTTTTATTTACCTATTCCTGACTCTCAGGACATTTTAAAGATGATCCCAGATAATACATGTTATCAATCTTTAAACGTCTCAGTTATATACCACTGAACAGGTAAGAAGCTTTGGAAAATGCAAGCACATTATCATTACTTCTAGCAAAACGGGCAGTTCTTTATTATCAGATAATCAACAGGTCGTACTGAAATATTCCCAACTGTTACGCAAATGCCATTTTACAACGGGTTCTTTGTGAAACTTGGTATTTCACAATTGGCTTTATTTGAGGATCCAAAAGCAAGTCCACACGCTCCATTCAGATGTGATGACTCTTTTTTTTTTTTTTTTTAAAGCCTGACTCTAAAACAGATTCTCCTTTCCGCCCTTTGTTTTCAAGAAGTGTGTTGAAGAAAACATCGCTTATCCTGTGGGATTCTGCATGTGCTGATGCCTTCTCTGTCAGACTATTAACTTGCTTCTCTTGCCCCATGAGGTCCCTTATCTGGGTAGTGAGATCTTAAAGCCTGATCAGATTGGGATTTGGTGGTTTGGAAAGAGAACCTCAGAGAAGGTGTTAAGTACTTCCTAGAGCATCACCTCGTGATACTTAAGATCTGACATCCCTGTCCGCGCTGTGAAGACGCAACTACAGGCAGTGCATACACCCGAATCCACGTTCCGATAAAGACACACATTTCTACCCCCCCAGAAAGTTCCCTATTTTCCTGTCAGTGCCCTCAACCCACAGGCAATCTCTGCTATGATTTTTACCAACCGTAGATTAGTTCTATTCTAGATCTTCACATAAATGAAACATATAATACCCATGGGTAATTTTATTATATGATTGAACTATAATGTATTTAACTGACACACCCGGTGGGCATTTGCAATGTTCTATTAAAACAGTGCAAGAGGGGTCAGCAGGTGGCATGATGGTTGAGGTGCTAGACTCCCACGTAGACGACCGTGGTTTGAGTTCTGGACCTGGCAGCTTTCTCTCTCTCTCTCTCCACCTCTCTCTCTCTCCATCTCTCTCTCCTCTGGTGAGTACACATGCCCTGAAGCAAATTTAAAAACTAATAAAGTTAAATAAATAGCTCTTAAAAAAACAATGCTACAATAATGGCCTTATACATGAATGCCCCACATGTGAATATACTGGTAAAATTCATACCGATTCAACTATTATTTACTGAACGCTACTTGGCTCTGATTTTGGTGCTGTGGATACAGCAATGAATAAAACAAAGGCCCTGCTCCTATAGAACATTCAATCCAGTGGGAGAAGACAGTGTATACACAAAATAGTCAGGTGTCCACAGGTACTAGTAAGAAAAATAAAGTCAAATGAAAAAATTAACATCAAGGAGCACTTTTAGACAGAGGTGGTCAAAGAAGCTACCTCACATGAGAAGTTGAGAAGGCAGCGGCCTGACCAAGGTGAGGACACAAGCCTTCGGTTCTCTCCGGGGAAAGGTACCTCAATAACAAAGGTCCTGACCTAAGACGAAGAAATACTTGGATGATCAAAAGAAAGGCAGAGTAGCTAGGGCAGAATTAACACGGGAGAGTGGTGCCGTGGGGCAGTCATAGAGGGTTTCACATAAAAAGGAGACGGGGCCAGCACGTGGCATGGTGGTTAGGGTGCTTGACTCCCGCAGGGCCGACCGAGTCCTGAACCCTGGTTTGTAACTCACATTGGGCACATGTGTGCATGCTCAAAATCCCAAAAGGTGAAAGGAAGAGAAGGGATTGTGGAATGGCCATCCCCCCCCCGCCGAGATCATTTCTCACTTTCTCGCTCTCTATCTCTGTCTCTCTGGCAAGTGCCCATGCCCTATAGCAAACTCTCTCTCTAAAAACAAACAAACAAACAAATCATTAAGGAGAGAAGGACTGGAGGTCTTATCCCAAGTGAACAAGAACACCCATGAGTGGTTTTGAGCAAACAGAATTTCAGATGTGGACTATGAGAGAAAAAGGAAGCGAAGGATGACTCCGGATTCTTGACCAAAGCAACGGACGGGGCAAAGGTCGACTACGTGGGAGTCCAGTGACATAGCCATTAATCTAACTGCTGGGCCGGAGAGCAGCAGTTCCCTTTTGCATACGTGAAGCCTAGAGTGCCTACCCAACACACAGCAGAGTTGCAAAGACGACAGCTGGGCAGCCGAGTCTGCAGCTGAGCCAGGAGGTTAGAGCTGAACATCAACATCTGGCAGAAAGTGGAATTTGGAGCAGGATGAGGTCACTGAGAGAAAGTGTGGGGCACTCTTGACCTGAGCCCTGAGGCTCCTTAATGTTTTAAAGGGTCCAACAAAGTTGTCAAGGAAGAATAATCAGAGAGAAAGACAGACAACCAAGAGTGGAGGCATGCAAGAAGCCAAGCCGTATTGCAAAGTGGGAATGAACAATTGGGTTTAATGCCACCAAGAGAGGCTGACCTGTGTGGTCTGTTAAGGGAGCTGAGTCCCTTATGGCTGATCAAGCTGTTCAAATCTGGACCCCAACAGCTTGAAAAACATGGCAGGAGTGTGTGCACACCCCAAATCCCAACAGAATGGAGACAAGGAGGAGAAAGGATTGTGATGTGACCACACCCTGCTGAAGGGTGTCTGTCGGTCTCTCTGGCACATGCACCCTCTGGCATATAAGAAAGAAAAAAAAGTTACTGACAGGTCAAACAAGGTGAAAAGGGAACTAGCAGTTAACGTAATGGCTATGTTGCTGGACTCCCACGTAGTCAACCGCCGTTCCCGTCCCGGATCCGGTGGCTTAAAACTCACGCCGGGCACATGTGCGTGCGTGCCCAAAATCCCAGGAGGAGAATGGAAGAGAAGGGATTGTGGCGTGACCATCCCCCCTGGGGGGTGATTTCTCGCTTTCTGTCTCTATGTCTCTTGTCTGTCTGGTGAGTGCACGCACCCTATAGCGAAAAACCTCTCCAAAGAAAAAAAAAAAAAAACCCAAGGTGAAAATAGATCTGTAACACAGAGGTCATTTATTGTGATAAGAAAGATAGGCACACTTGGGACCAGCAGTTAGCGTAATGGCTAGGTCGCTGGACTCCCATGTAGTCGACTGCGGTTCACGGCCTGGACCCAGAGGCTTACAACTCACGCCAGACCCATGTGCATGCGTGCCCAAGATCCTGAGAGGAGAATGGAAGAGAAGGGATTGCAGTGTGGCCATTCCCCCTGGGGGGTGATTTCTCACTTTCTGTCTCTCTGTCTGTCTCTATCTGTCTGGTGAGCGCACGCGCCCTATAGCAAAACCTCTTCAAAAAAAAAAAAAAGATAGGCACACTTGTAATTTTTTAAAAAGTGGTGCTTTGCTTTCTGTGGAAGCTGTAGCACTTTATATGCCGACTCAGTAGCATGCTGGAATGACTGCTCCTATACATCAGCACCAGTGTGGTATTATCCAACTTTTTTGACATATGCCCACCTGTCAGGTGGAATACAGCACCTTATTTTAATTTCAATGTGCATTTCCTTTATTATACGAGGGGTATCACAGCTTTTTATAAGAACTTTATTACGTATGCTGAGGTTTACACTATGTTATGGGGGTATGTGAAGACGCGGAGATGCATATATCCAATGGCTATTTACACATGAGTCAGACTCACTGAACTGTGTCCTATCCCAGCCAGCTTGTACATATTTAGCACAGAAGCTATTTTTATGTCATTGATTTTATAATCCTCTCTCTTCTGCCAGTTTGAAAACTTAATGATATTTCAGTGTGGCTTTATTTTCCATTTTTCGATTACTAATAAAGCTGAGCATTTTTTCTTCTTTTGTAAATTTGCAAGAGCGCAAATTTAAGGGGGTTGAGTTAAGAAAACACTCCCCATAGGGAAGGGTCACACCACAATTTGTTCTTCTCCATTTCTCCCTCCTGCTAGCAGTTGGGGTCAGCAGGTGGCGCGGCGGTTAAGGACACTGGACTCCCACATGCCCGACCATGGTTCGCATCCTGGACCTGGTGGTTTGCTTTCACACCTTCCCTCTCTCTCTCTGTCTCGCTCTCATTCTGTCCCTCATGATCAAATTTTAAAAATAAATAAAGTTAAATAAAATAATTCTTTAAAAAATAATAACAAATGGAATTAAATAATTTTTTTTAAAAAAAGCTGGAATGATACAGAGAAGATTAGCATAGCCTCTGTGCAAGGACGACACACATGCATTCGTATTTTTGAGACTCTGACATGTGATATAAAGTGGATAAATAGGGAAGATTTAATGCTAAGTGAAGCAAGCCAGACTATAAGACAGGCATTGCATATCCCCACTTAATACATACTGAATGTCTGCACTCCATAACAGAAACAGAACGACTGGAAGGTATAATAGCAGGAGGCCAACAGTAGATACCAAAGACAGTATAGGAGGGAGTGAGCAATAGGGAGCGGGAGGGAAGGGATCAGGGGGAAAAAAATTATTAAGCAAAAACAAAAAGTTATGTATTGATGATAATGTATATGGTAGTGTCTTTGACTCGACTAATATGTATCATATTCATGCTATGAAAAACCAAGTTGCACACTGAAAAGATACAGTGATTAAATGTAAAGAAAAACACAAATAAATGCACAGAATTAGTGGTAATGGTGGTACTAATATTCCTACAGCAATTTAGAATGCCCTAAGTCAGGGGCCAGTACATGGCATAGTGGGTTTAAGTGCTGGACTCCCACATAGCCAACTGAGGTTTGAGTCCGGACCTGACACGTGTGCATGCATGCCCAAATCTTGTGAGAATGGAGAAGGTACAGCCATCCCCGCTGGGGGCTGATTTCTCACTTTCCCTCCCACTATCTGTCTCTCTCTGGCGAGTGCATACTATGCCAAAAACCCAGAAGTATTAGACTGTCCCAAATCAAACTGATATAAATATAACCTAAGTAAATTCTCACAGTAACCCTACGAAGTGGATGGTGTTAATGGATTATTTCTATTTTACACTTGAAGAGACTGCAGTCTAAGGGGGATACTATCAGCCACCCAGTCACGGCAGTGCAGGTACTGGGGAGCCTGGGTTTGGATCCCAGGTGTACCTGAATGTGCCAGACCTGCCTGCACGTGTCTGTGATCCTGGCTGTCTGGGAGGCTGGAGGGGGAGGAACAAGGCACAGCGAGATTTTGTTGTGGGTGCCTGCTTCTCTTTCTCCATCTTAATAATGAAAGAAAGAAACTTTGGGAGCAGGAGAGATCAAGGTGGGGGCGGGATGACCAAGACCTGGACTCGGGCCTGACTCTATATCCCGGCTTCCCAAGGCATCACCTGACTCTATCTGTCTGCTGCAGGGCCACCCACCCTGAGCTGACAGTCAAAGGATAACCCTGAGGGCCTGCATCTGAATAGAGAGCAAGCTACATTTTTGGTGGCTTCAGGTCTATGGCACATGGATTCTAACAGTTTAAATTTGCAAAGCCTGTTCAGTATATAGAGGGTTTTCAAAAAGTTTATAAAAATATGTATTATGAAAAGGCTGTATGTAGACTTCAAAACTTTTTGTATCAAAATAAACTTGTGGGACCAGCAGTTAGCGTAATGGCAATGTTGCTGGACTCCCACATAGTTGACCGCGGAACTGCGTCCCAGACCCGGTTGCTTAAAACTCACGCCGGGCGGGTGTGTGTGTGTGTGTGTGTGTGTGTGCGTGTGTGCCCAAGATCCCGAGAGGAGAATGGAGGAGAAGGGATTGCACCTCCCTGGGGGGTAATTTCTGGCTTTCTGTCTCTCTGACTCTCTCTCTGGCGAGTACACGCGTCCCATAGTAAAAACCTCTAAAAAATTTAAAAATAAATAAATAAATTTGTATTTTAATTCCATTTTTCCATGAATTATTGAAGTACCCCCATATAGCGATTGAGCGCAACACTCAAACCAGCAAGGACATGGCCTTCCCCCTATTTTCCTAAGTAGCCGAAAGCTGGCGGATTGTTACAGCTTGTTTATGAACTGAGAGGCTGCACATCGTACTAGCAGCCACACCGAGGCTCACTGGGGTCTAGCCAGCACAGCCTGGGAGCCCTCCAGACCCATCTCGCCTCAAGGAGGAGGAATAAGGGTTACTTGGGTTAACAGACACTGACATCATGCCACGTCCACCAGAGTTGCAAAAGAGATGAACCGAAGAGGCAAATAACCAAAGGGCAATTACATGCAGAAGGCAGCCATAACCCACAGCCACCTGCAGCACAGAAAAGCGACCACATTTTCATCCTGGCCCATGAAGAGGAGCGAGGGAAGCAGGCTTGTCATGTAAGGGTAGGAGGCATACTCAGCAGTGTGGGAGATTAGGGACTCTTGGCGTGGGAAAGAGGGCCTGAAATAGACGCATTAAACGCAGCTAGGTGAGAGTCTGATCAGCACATATTTTTAGTTACTGTACACTTGTAACTTTCACATGTCCTATCAAGATTAATCTAGCTATCAGTTGTTTTAAATGCCTGGAAAGTTCCTCCCACTCCCATAATCTTTTTTTTTTTTTTTTGGCAACAAAAACTTTATTAGGTTCATTTAGAAAACATTGGTAAAATAAATTTCAATTGTGGGACCAGCAGTTAGCATAATGGCTATGTTGCTGGACTCCCATGTAGTCGACCGGAGTTCGAGTCCCAGACCTGGTGGCTTAAACTCATGCTGGGCGTGTGGGCATGCACGCCCAAGATCCTGAAAGGAGAATGGAGGAGAAGGGATTGCGGCATGGCCATCCCCCCTGGGGGATAATTTCTCGCTTTTTGTTTCTCTTTTTATCTGTCTTTCTGGCGAGCACACGCGCCCTATAGCAAAAACCTCTCTCAAAAAAAAAAAAAAAAAGAATTACTTTTACTTAATTTGATTTACTAATATTATTTTTAAATTTGACCAGAGAGAGAGAAAGTGAGAAAGCAAACTGCCAGGTCTGAGTCTCAAACCATGGTCAGCCATGTGGGAGTCCAGTGTCCTAACTACCATGCCCCTGCCGGCTCCCCCATCTGTCCATTTTTAATTGGGTTACTTCTTTTTTTATGAGTGAGTTGCTTGAGTTCTCTATATGTTCTAGATAACAATCCTTTTTCTGACGAATAATGTGAAGTATTTTCTCCTTTTCAGGGTGTTGTCTTCTTACTTCAGTTAGGTTCTCTGGCTGTGAGGAAGCTTTTTAGCTTAATGTAACCCCGATCATTCTCAGAACGGAATCGATGGAGATCAAGCCAGCCAGCCAGCACTAATCCGGACGCTGCCCTATACCATGACAAAACGTTCACTGTTAGCTTTCACCTTCACTCTACACCCCTAACTCCAGTCTAAAGGAACTTCCTTTATGCTCCGCATTTGTTTTTGTTTTGTTTTGCAGATTTTTGCCTGAGGTCACATGTACTCCAAGGAGAGTGAGAGAAAGACAGTGAGACAGAAAGTGGAAAATCACCTCCCACAGGGGATGGCCACACCACAATCCCTTCTTCTCCATTCTCCTTCCCGGACCTTGGGCGCACATGCACACGCACTTGGTGTAATTTTCAAGGCACTAGATCCAGGATTCGAACCAAGGTCGGCCATGTGTGATGAGTCCAGTGACATAATCACTATGCCATCTGCTGGCCCCTACAAATCTACGTTTGATTTGTGTGTATGTGAAAGAGAGAAGGTAGAGCAGCCAAAGAAAACCAGGAAGGAGAAACCATGGCAGAGGCTCCTGGCTGTCTCTCAGGATCTGTTCTCCCTTTATCCACAACAAGTTAAACAAGGAGGCTAACTAACCAAATTGAGTCATGAGCTCAAGTAAGACTGCTCTTGATCACACCCTGTTCTGAGTGACAAATTTCTCTGATGGTGTTTTCTATTGCTGTCAAATTATCATATTACAAGAACTGTTTTTATATATCTCTGTTGGCCATCAAGATCAAGAAACAGGACCAGCTGGTGGCATAGTCGCTAAGGCAGTGGACCCTACATGGCTGGCCGTGTGGTTTGAGTACTGAATCCTGCAACTTGAGAAACACACGGTGCACGTGTGCATGCATGCCCCAAATCCCAAAAGTGGGGAGAAATGCAGGGTAAGAGATTACATAACCCCCCACCATGGGGGATGCTTTCTCACCCTCTCTGTCTCCAATGTGCGTCTGTGCTCTCTGGAAAATTTAAAGAAAAAGAATCAAGAAACATGTTTTAGATGACTATAAAACATCAAAACACTCTACTGGTTAGAGGAAGCAGTAAGAATTGCTAAGTTGGATTCTTTTTTTTTGGGGGGGGGTCAACTATTGTAAATACAACTCAATTTAAATTAACTTACTCAGACTTTGCCCTCATCTAAAAGCTAAGACCCTTTGTTCTCTATCGCTACTAAAATTCCTATATCATTTCTAATATTCTCAACATCAGTTCCACCTGTCCTTCTGTAAATGACTTTTTTTTAAAATAAAGTGTTTTAAAATACAAATGCTAACAACAATTTCTCTCTCTCTCTCTCTTTTGAGAGAGATTTTTACTATAGGGTGCATGCACTTTACAGAGAGAGAGAGAAAAGGCAAGAAATCACCCCCCAGGGGGATGGCACACATGCCACAATCCCTTCCCCTCCTGGGATTTTGGGCACACACGCTTAGTGTGAGCTTCAGGTTGCCAGGTCCAGGACTCGAACCACAGCTGGCCATGTGGGAGTCCAACATGGGAGTTAGCCACCATGCCATCCGCTGGTCCCAACTAATGACAGGTTCTAAGTTTAAACAATGGGAAGGCAATACATAAATCCATTTGCGGCTAGACACACATGGCATCTCTTCTGTCCAACCTAGTAACTCCTTCCGGCAGGGCCTATGTCTTGGTCATTTTGACATCACTGATAGCATCTGGTACAGTGTATACACAGTACAACTAAGTGCAGCCTTGGTGGTGTGGTCCGTAGTGTATTAGACTGCAGTGCCGGAAGCCATATGCCAACCACAGGTTTGGATCCCCAAGTCAGTCTGAGAACATACCAGGCCCAAGATCCTGAAGAGTAAGAGGGCTGGGGACAGGTGGACTGCAGCATAATGACACTCTGTTAAGAATGCTTTCTCGGGAACCAGCAGTTAGCGTAATAGCTATGTCGCTGGACTCCCACGTAGTCGACCGCGGTTCGCATCCCGGACCCGGTGGCTTAAAACTCAAGCCGGGCGCGTGTGCGTGCGTGCCCAAGATCCCAAGAGGAGAATAGAGGAGAAGGGATTGCAGTGTGACCATCCCCTCTGAGGGTTGATTTCTCGCTTTCTGTCTCTATGTCTCTGTCTGTCTGGCGAGCACATGTGCCCTCTATAGCGAAAAACCTCTCCAAAAAAAAAAGAATGCTTTCTCAAAAAAAAAAACAAAAAAAAAGGGACCAGCAGTTAGCATAATGGCTATGTCATTGAACTCCCATAGAGTCGACCGTGGTTCGAGTCCTGGGCCCGGTGGCTTAAAACTCACACCGGGCGCGTGTGTGTGGGTGCCCAAGATCCCGAGAGGAGAATGGAGAAGAAGGGACTGCAGCGTGGCCATCCCCCCGGGGGTTGATTTCTCGATTTCTGTCTCTCTCTGTCTGTCTGGCGAGCGCACGTGCCCTATAGCAAAAACCTCTCCAAAAAAAGAAAAAAAAAAAGAGTGCTTTCTCTTTCTTTTTCCTTCTATCCTACCACATGTGCGTGTTCACACACTCTGTATTATTAAATGTTTTTAAATTATTTTAAAATAATGGCCAGTAGGTGATGTGGAGGTTAAGGCTCTAGATTCAGAGCTCGCGTCCTGGACCCAGTGGCTTGAGAATCACGTCAGCATGTGTAACGTGTACATGTGTACAAGCCCAAAATCATGAGAGGAGAATAAAGAAGGGAACCCAATGTGGCCATTCCCCTGGGGGCTCATTTCTCACTTACCCTCTCTCTCTCTCTATTTCTGTCTGGCAAACGTACACGTCCTCTAGCAAATAAATAAATAAATAGGGGCCGGCAGGAGGCATGGTGGTTAAGGGCACTGGGCTTCCATATTGCTGACCACAGTTCAAGTCCCAGACCTTGCAGCTTGCTTTCTCACTTTCTCTCATTCTCTCTCTCTCACTCTGGCCCTTCCTAGTCAAATTAAAATAAATGAATTAAATAAGTAAAGTTGAATAAAACAATTCTTAAAAAAATAAATAATATAAAATTTTAAAAATTAAAAACATGGGGCCAGCAGGTTGCATGGTGGTTAAGGCGGCTAGATCCCACATGGCCAACTGTGCAGTTCGGTTCTTAGCCCTGGCGACTTGAAATACTCACCAGCATATTTGTATGCATGCCCAAAAGAGAACTGGAGAAGGAATTATAGAGGGAACGTTCGCCATGGGTGGTGCTCTCTCACATTCCCCTGCTCTCTGGCAAGAACATACACTCTCTAGCAAATTTAAAAGACAAAGAGAAAGGAAAAATATAAATAAAACAGACTAATATTTATTAAAAGAACGTAACAGTCTATTGAAGGCATGGTGCTGAAAAGTGATTTCCATAGTTTAAAACAGGGGGCCAGCAGGTGGGGTGATGGTAAGGCACTTGACTCTCACATGGCCAGCCCAGAGGGGCTTGAAACTCACTCCAGGTGTGCATGCATGCATGCCCGCACTCCCAAGAGGAGAATGGAGGAAGGACTGCGGCATGCACCCATCCCACCTGGGGTGACTTCTCACTTTCTCTCTCTCTCTGGCAAGTACACACGCCCTATAGCAACAACAAAATCACAAGTTTAAGTAAAGTTTTAAATAAATAAGTAACTAGAGCATTATCCTAAAGGAATGAAATTCTGATATACACTATAACATGGGAAAATCCTGAAGACATGCTAAGTGAACTAAGCCTACCACAAAAAAAGACAACAGCTGTATGATTCTACTTATAGAAGACATGAAGAGTAGTCAAATTCATAGAGTTGCCCAGGACTGAGGAGAGGCGGGAATCGGGATATACTGTTTAACTCATACAGAATTTCAGTATGGAAAAATGTAAAGTCCTGGAGATTGATGGTGGGGATGGGCACAGAAAAATGTGAATATACTGCAAGTCACAGAACTATATGCTTAAAAATCATTAAAATGGGGGACCAGCAGTTAGCA
Organism: Tupaia belangeri chinensis; assembly: GCF_000334495.1. Classification (NCBI taxonomy): domain Eukaryota; kingdom Metazoa; phylum Chordata; class Mammalia; order Scandentia; family Tupaiidae; genus Tupaia; species Tupaia belangeri. The sequence continues at coordinate 1,815,773 of NW_006159580.1, read as the reverse complement.
TAATGGCTATGTGGCTCAACTCCCACGTAGCCAATCGCAGTTCAAGTCCCGGACCCGGTGGCTTAAACTCATGCTGGGTGTGTGCATGTGTGCCCAAGATCCCAAGAGGAGAATGGAGGAGAAAGGACTGAGGTATGGCCATCCCCCCTGGGGGGTGATTTCTCGCTTTCTCTCTGTCTCTCTCTTTCTGGCGAGTGCATGCACCCTGTAGCAAAAACCTCTCTAAAAAAAATTTTTTTTAAAAAGGCTAAAATGGGGAACCAGCAGTTAGCGTAATGGCTATGTCGCTGGACTCCCACGTAGTCGACCGCGGTTCGCGTCTCGGACCCAGTGGCTTAAATCTCATGCCGGGCGCGTGTGCGTGCGTGTCCAAGATCCCAAGAGGAGAATGGAGGAGAAGGGATTGCGGCGTGACCATCCCCCCTGGGGGGTGATTTCTCGCTGTCTGTCTCTATGTCTCTCTCTGTCTGTCTGGCGAGCGCACGCGCCCTATAGTGAAAACCTCTCCAAAAAAAAAAAAAAAAAGGCTAAAATGGCAAATTTTATATTTTCTATATCCGCGTGCGTGTCCAAGATCCCAAGAGGAGAATGGAGGAGAAGGGATTGCGGCGTGACCATCCCCCCTGGGGGGTGATTTCTCGCTGTCTGTCTCTATGTCTCTCTCTGTCTGTCTGGCGAGCGCACGCGCCCTATAGTGAAAACCTCTCCAAAAAAAAAAAAAAAAAGGCTAAAATGGCAAATTTTATATTTTCTATATCCTATTATAAAAAAAAAAAGGCTAAAATGGCAAATTTTATATTACCTATATATTATTATAAATGAAATTTATAAAAATTTAATATTGTACATTCGATGATTTACCATTTTTAATAAATTATTTAAAGTATTTAATATTTTACCACAATTGAAAATAATTTTTAAGTAATAAGGTACTTAACTGCTGCCACAAGGGTGTGGCGTTTAAGGCGGCTCAATGTCACATGGCTGGCTGTGCAGCTGAAGTCCCAGAGCCAACAGCTTGAAAATCACCTGGTGCTTATATGCATGCATCCCCCAAATCCAGACAGGAGAATGGACAAGAGACTGCAGCAAAGCCATCCCCCTGGGGGAGTGACTTGTCACTTCCCCTCTCTCTGTCTCTCTCTGGTGAGTGCATGTGCCCTACAGCAAATACTAAAGCAAACCAACATGCAAAGAAAATAGCTGTTGCCACAATCCTTTTTCTGCCGAGTAGTAATCGCTCAGTTCATAGGGATGAACCTAATTCCGAACAAAAGACAAGTCGCTTCCTTTCCAGTGCACTGATACACACGCTGCCCTCATTTTTCTCACTTTACCATAAACCAAGACTTGTTCGCAGCCTTCAATGTGGACTGCTGCTCTGAGGGAGCTCAGAACACGACCACACCTCATATTCTAGGAGGAGGAGGAAGAGGAGGAGGAGGGGCTGTGCTATGCCATGGGCCAGACTGAACATCACATGGGAGGCAGGAAAAATGAAAAGGTTAAAATAAAAGCTCCATCTTCCATGGGGAATTATCCTTTCTGGGTGTTTTACTTTGGATGTTTTCCTTTTAGGGCTGCTTCAAGCTGCATTTCCCCCCTCCCTTTTCTCTACCAAGTGGCTGGGACTGAGATGGCCAGGGCTCCTTACATGCTTAAGGGACCCCAACTCCTGGAGAGATGACTGATCTGGCAAGGAAAAGGGTGAGCATACCTCACACGGCAAAGACGCACAGCAGCGCTTTCGTGATCCTCTGGCTCCAGAGCGGGGGGGAAAGGTCTGTTTATTTGGCCCTTAACTAATCATATCATCGAGACACAATATGAAGGAAGAAAAAGAAAAACATGGTATGATCTTGGACAGCAATTCCCAGTTGGTGGCTCAAAATCTCTGCGGTTTAAGCACCAATGTACGGAGTAATAGCTCAGTCTGCTGTCTCTATTCTGTCCGTTTCTTTCTAAAAGTAAACGTGGTTTGCTAGCAGAGAGCAGTGAGCTCCGTCACAGCGCACTCCCCTGGCATCCTAGGGGATGCTGGCTGTTTTGGTTCTGTACCGTTTATCGTGTTTCTATAACAGACCACCGGCTGACACGAGATACGAAAGAAACACTCGTACAGAAATACACGTTAGCAGGAACGTAAATATAATTCTGCAGGTTTCTTTTGAAATGGTCTCTACCAGATCCGCAAGCTGAATTCAACTGATCAAGAAGACTGTGTTTGGGGCCCAGCAGATGGTATAATGGTTACGTCACTGGACTCCCAGAGTCAACTGTGGTTTGACTCCCGGACTTGGTTTAACACTCATGCTGGGTGCACGTGTGCGCTCACCCAAAATCCCGAAGGGAGAATGGAGGAGAAGAGACTGTGGCATGGCCATTCCTCCGGGGGTGATTTCTCGCTTTCTGTCTCTTTGTCTCTCTCTCTCTCTGGCGAGCGAACGTTCCTTACAGCAAAAGTCTCTCTCTTAAAAAAAAGACAAGACTGAGTATGTCCCTACTCAAAAGCTAGTAATAATTATATTAACATATATGTGACTATCTCTATTACTGGGAATTAAAAGTTACTCACAGTTTGGGGCTGGCACGTGGCATGGTAATTAAGGGTGCTGGACCCACATGGCCCATCGTGGTTTAAGTCCTGGACCTAGCGGCTTGCTTTCTTACTACCCTCATCTTCTCCTCCATTATGTCCCTCTCTGATCAATTTAAAATAAAAAAAATAAAGTTAAATAATTCTTTTTTAAAAAATTACTCATAGTTTCAACATTATTTACTAAAAAAATAAAAATACTTGCAAAAAGCATCCTAAAATCTTTCTAACATGTGGGCAACTTTTGTCTTACATGATTATTTTAAAACAATTAAATAATGGGGGGGGGGCTAGCAGGTGGTTAAAGTGCTGGACTCCCACAGGGCCAAATGTGGTTCAGGTCCGAGACCTCGTGGCATGCCTTCTCACTTTCTCTCTCCCTCTCTCATTTCTCTGTCTTTCCCCGTTGAACAAACACACATGCCCTAGAGCAAGTTTAAAAATAATAATAAATCAAAATAAATAATTTGCTTTGTAACAAAACATTCTATATTTTTTATGTAATTATTTTTTTATTTTGACCAGAGAGACAGAGAAAAGGTGAGAAAGCAAGTGGCCAGGTCTAGGACTTGAACCACCATCAGAAGTCAAGGAGAAGTGCTTGAAAAAACAATTTTTTTAAATTAATTTAAAGAGACAGAGAAAATGAGACAGACAGAAAGACAGACAGCCAGAGACAGCAAGGACAGAGGTCATCCTACCTTGTCTGAATATTTTGGGAGTCTAGGAGATAAATTTAGAGTATGGAATCCCTGAACTCGCCAAGACACACCTCAGCTTTAAAATGGCTTCTTGTCTGAATATTCTGGGAGTCTCTGGACTCTAGCACCTTAACCACCAATGCCACCTGCCAGTCCCATATATTTTAAATTTTTAAAATAATTATTAACTGGGGCTTGTAGGTGGTGTGGTGGTTAAGGCACTGAACTCGTACATGGCAGAACATGGTTCAAGTCCCGGACTAGGTGGCTTGATTCCCTCCCCCTCTGGTCAAATTAAAAAGTAATGATGATAAATAAAATTAAATAATTCTTTTAAAAATAATAATAATTATTATTATTTACTATTTTGGTCCCAGTTTCTCTCAAACTGCTAGAGAAATAGTTCTTACTCCCTTCAGAGAGACTTTCTTCTAGATGCTGCAGTGTCTCTTACATTCCTGTGAGGGAAGTATCAGGATGACCAACCAAAAATAACCACAGCAATCCACATCCCAGTCTCTTCACTCTTTATAGCTGCTGCTCTCCGTCCCCTCCCTCCCCCAAATCAACAGCAGAGCTGAAAGACGCTTGGGGATAAATTCTGCCAGACCCCAGGAACTCCCGCTTCAGCCTCTGGGTGCCTGGGTGCCGACTGACAAGCAGATCTCTAGCAGAGCGGCTCTGGCAGGGGCCGCAGGACTTCACTCCCTTCCGCGGTGATCACCTCCCACATTCCTCAGCGGTACCGGTACCGCGGGCAGCAACATGTGCCAATTAATGTTTCACGTCGTGACTGGACATTAAAGGGCTTATCTTTCATTTCATCAGAACTTCTGGGTGGTAAACAGAAAGCAGAAGAGATAAGAAACATGATTTTTCTAATTTTGGTTATTTTCTATATTAACATTCAGTGTAACTTCTTTTTTTTTTTACATTTTTGCTAGAGAGCATGTGCATTCACTGGAGAGAAACAAGACAGAAATAGAGAGGGAAAGTGAAAACTCACTCCCCAGGGGAGACAGCCACGCCGCAATCCCTTCTCCTCCAGTCTCCGCTCAGGGTTTTGGGCATGCACACACAAGTGCCTGGTGTGATTTTCAAGCTGTCAGGTCCAGGACTTGAACCGCACAGTTGGCGATGTGGGTTACAGTGGCCTTCACCACCACCCTGCCACTGGCTGGCCCACAGGAGAGTTCTTAAGACTGCATTATCATTTGCTAAGTATAAAACTAGAGCTAAAGGACAGATCTGAAAACCAGATCATTTTCTACCTGCAAAAAAAAGTTCACGTTTTTATTTCAGACAGACCCCATCTTTAGGGAAGAAAGACGTGACAGCCCAGGTAATATTTCATTGCTGACTGCCGGATGTCTGCCCTTATATTTAACTAACTTGTCCTATCATCACCCCAGGCTTCTCAGAGGTCGAGCACGCCGCTTACATCCACTAGAACACTCACTAAGCGAGCCCTCTTCCGTTTTTCTCTTTAAGTGCGGCTATTGGTACTCCCAGATGGCATAATGGTTACATCGCTGGACCCCCCACGTACTCGACCCGGCGGCTTAAAAACTGACACCAGGCCCGCGTGTGTGTTACCCAGAGAAGATTGGAGGAGAAGGAACTGCGGTGTGGCCATCCTCCAGAGGGTCATTTCTGGCTTTCCGTCTCTGTCTCTGGTGAGCACATGTGCCCTATAGCAAAAATCCCTTAAAAAGAAAAAAAGAAGTGTGGCTCTTCATCTGGTAATCACTAGGAGGAAGAGAACTTTTAGGTGGTCACCTGTATAAACAAGTAATATTACATACGGCTCCTGGGTGTCACCATCCAGAGGCTTAAATAAGTCATTCGGCGTGTCTGTCAGGATGGGAGAGTGCGGAGCTGCACTGAGTAAAATTCTTGGTTCTTTGGGTCCAGATCATTAAAATTAGAGAACTATCCCTAGGAGCAAAATAAAGCCAGAACCACAATAAAAGTAGAAAACAGAATTTAATAGGAAAGAAAGATTTTAGAAAAGCACACCCAAAAGACTTTTGGGCAGGCAGGTTGTAGGTAGCACCTGCATTTGGAACTGGTTAGGTGTCATTTTTATTACTAGAGGTGATCATGAATATTTAACGGCGGGGTGTCTGTCATCCTATCTCCGCTCTTAGTTGGAATTCCTGGGCTTTCTCCAGGGCTTGCTCATCTCTCTCACAGGTGAAGAATCTGAGGAATTTGATCACCCAAGTGCACATGCCCAGTGTGAGCCAGGATGCCTCATTAGGATAGACTGCCCAATCAGTTTATTACCCCAGTGGGAATCAGGAAGTTGACCAAGATGTCTGGGTGGGTCTTTTTGTACTTACGAGGCATGATAAAAGAGAAATTTACACTCATCCCTATGTGTCTTCCTCAGATATCAAAGAATAATAGGATCTGCCTCGCCTTCCTGGCCCCAGGAGCTGTGTGGGAAGAAGGCGCTTTGATGGAGGGTCTGGCTGTTAACTCCTGATAAGTTGGGACTGATGTGCCATGTGTCCTGCTATTTTCTTAGGACCGCCCACTCTTCACTAGCTAACTGCCTACATGTGCACACCAGCCCCAAGTATGGTGCTCTTGGGAAGGCTGTCATGTCTGTTGTTCCAAGAACTAACTTTCCTCTCTGGTCTAGAACTCAGTGTCGCAGTCATCCTGCAACTTACCTGGCCATCTCTTGAAATGTGCATAGAATTCCTAATTGGCCTTCTGCTTTTTAGCATATTGCTTATGGGTAGAAGTATTAATAGATGACAGCTTCCAGTTCTTTACTCCCAAGAAAACCTTCGGCTTGTACATAAGCTTTTCCTAATAAAGTCTGAGCTAAAACTCCAGCCACCTTCAAAATTACTATGAGCCCTTATACAGTGTTAATTCTGCATGGGCTGTAATCTCCATAGGCACAACCAGCAGCCACCACTGTGGAGACACTCCTGGGTGGGACTAGTCCATGGCATACTGGTTACACTGTTGGACTCCCACAGAGCCGACCGTGCTGCGAGTCCTGGGCCTGGTGGCTTCAAACTCGTGCCACGCATGTGTGCGTGCACGCCCAAGATCCTGAAAGAATGGAGAAGGAATTGCGGCATGGCCATCCCCCCTGGAGGGTGATTCCTTGCTTTCTGTCTCTGCCTTACTCTGTCTCTCTGGTGAGCATAAGCACCCTATACCAAAAATCTCTCTAAATGAATGAATGAATGAATGAGTAAAAGAAGTTTCTGGATCTTCATTTCAAAATGCAAAACAAACATACAACTCAACCCACGAAAATGTCAGAGTGGTGAGAGGTAGGGAAACCGCTGCGAACTCAGCTGATGAGCCTGAACACAGCAGCAGATAGGCGGCTGGCTTGCCAGGGTTGCTGTGCTGCCAACAGAGACACGACCCACAGCCAGGATAAGCTTCATAAAGTCTGTGCTTAGCCACGTGAGCAGCCTGCTCCCTCCAAGTACGAGGAAGAAAAGGGCTGGTCTTGTACGTGCTGCCCTGTCAAACTCACACATGAAGTAACACCAGTCTATTCCATTCCATTACTTTTTTCTGTTGTTGTTTTTGTTATGTTTTGTTTTGTTTTGTTTTTGCTTTAGGGCATATGCACTTACCAGGAGAGAGACAGAGACAGTGAGAAAGTGAGAAATCATCCCCCTTCCCCCCAGGGAGGGCAGTTGCACCGCAATCCCTTCTCCTCCATTCTTCTCCTGGGATCTTGGGCATGCATGCAAACACACCTGGCGTCAGTTTCAAGCCACTGGATCCAGGATTTGAACCACAGTGAGCCATGTGGGAGTAAAGCGACTTAACCCCTATGCCATCTGCTGGCCCAAATTTTTTTGTTTGTTTTTAATTTTCCAGAGGGCAAGTGTGCTTGCTAGAGAGAGGAAGAGACAAAGAGAGAGAGAGAGGGAATGGGAGAAAGCACCAACTGAAAGAAACAAAGTTACATTCTCCATTTCCCCACACTGTCAGGATCTGGGGCACACGGGCATTCGGGCATTCGCACACAAGACATAACTGGCGTGTTTTTCAAGCCACCAGGACTGTTAACTTGTTTTTGTTTTGTTTTGTTTTGGAGAGACTTTTGCTATAGGGCACATGAGCAGGCTTGAGAGAGAAAGCAAACGATCACCCCCCGGGGGGATGGCCACACTGCTATCCTGTCTCCTCTACTCTCCTCTCAGGATCTTGGCCACACCCACCTGGCATGAGTTTGAAGCCACCAGGTCCAGGACTCAAACGACGGTCGACTACGGGAGAGTCCAGCAACGTAACCATTACATCATCCTCTCGTCCTCAGGGCTGGTATTTGAACCACAAAGTCAGCCATGCGGAACCCACTGCCAAAGAGTTCGCCCTGCATCATCACTTCTAAATACAAAACACAAGACTATATATAAGTGGGTCTCCATAAAACTCAAGGAAAATACGTACTGTGAAAAAACTGCTTACAACAAACTAAACTACTTCCATTCCATTTTTCTACCAACTTTTTTTTTTTTTTGGAGAGGTTTTTTTCGCTGTAGGGAGCGGGCATTCGCCAGAGAGAGAGAGAGAGAGAGAGACAGAGAGACAGAAAGCGAGAAATCACCCCCCAGGGGGGATGGTCACGCCGCAATCCCTTCTCCTCCATTCTCCTCTCGGGATCTTGG
>NW_006159580.1:1797087-1807481 GCF_000334495.1 Tupaia belangeri chinensis | reverse complement strand
GGTGCCTTTTGGTGTTCAAGGGGGCGTTTGTGGCTGTAGCTGAAATCAGCACAATAAAGCAAGTGAGTTCAAGGTTGGAATCATGTTATGACAATGGCTACATGGCTTAGAGGCCTGAAACTTTGGAAACTTGCAATGGTTTCAGTTTACTTGTAGTGTTCTTAGGAGTTCTTGGGAACTGATGTCCTTGGCTCACTTAATTTCAATTTTGGCTTTTATCCAGCCAAAATTGTATTATAGATTGAAGCAGGGCAGTAGTATTATGAGGCAAAATGAAGGACAGAGTCAAGAAATATTTAAGCTGTAACTTGGAGAGGAGCTTGTTATTGATTATAAGAAAGAGAAAAAAAAAGAGTTGTCTGCCTTCAAGACAAGGTAACTAGTGATATTAGTCAGAAAATACAGGATAAGGAGGAAGTTTGTCAAGAGATTAGTTTTACATACTTTGAATTTGAGATGCTAATATCACAGTTAGCCTGGGGATGTTCAATGTTATGTATTTCTGGAATGCCGCAAAGAGGCATGAGTGCAAGATTTGGATTCCATAGTGTGATAGCTAACTTTTTTTTTTTTTGGAGAGATTTTCACTGTAGGGCGCGTGCGCTCGCCAGACAGACAGAGAGAGACATAGAGACAGAAAGCGAGAAATCACCCCCCAGGGGGGATGGTCACGCCGCAATCCCTTCTCCTCCATTCTCCTCTCGGGATCTTGGGCACGCACGCACACGCGCCCAGCGTGAGTTTAAGCCACCGGGTCCGGGATGCGAACCGCGGTCGACTACATGGGAGTCCAGCGACATAGCCATTACGCTAACTGCTGGTTCCCTCTACCAACTTTTTGAAGGCTCTTGAACATAGGATAAAAAGCAAAGAAAGAACTGCAGAAGAATGGCCAATGTAGCCTTTTTTAGGGGAGTAGGTGTGTGTGTTGCTTTTCCTAAGTTGTTCAAAGGTTTTGGCTCTAACTATATACTGCAATAAAGATGAATTTAGATTTCACACAAAAAAGTAAATACTAAGCAACATCCTTTCAAATGTATAATAAGTGTATACTAAATCGCTCTGATTAGGCACGCTCCTGAAACAACGCTAGGAACCCATGACTTGACACGAGAATGGGGCTGCTGACTGCTTCCTTTCGGAGAGGACGGCTGGCCACTGCACCTGACCCCAGAGCTCCCGTAACTGAGGGCCGATTCCACCGGTGATTAGCATATAAAACAAGAGCCGGAGGTGGTCAACTGCTTCCACCCTTTTGCTATCAAGTTAATATTAATAGATTTTTCTGAACAGGTATACTATTTACAAAAGAGCTGTAAAGCATAACCATTAAAAGAAGAGGAATTCTACAGTAAACCCTGACTGTGAAAGCTAGCCTTTCACACCTAAGACGTCACAACTTCATCAGGCAGGGCACTAAAAATACTCCTTGATGTGAAAAGACAAGAGAAACATAAGCACATGTGCAAATGCTAATATACCTTAGTAAAGGAGAATCTGGAACCAACATGGGACATCTGCACTGGTTAGTTGTAGAATCCCCCTGAAATCGCAAAAGGTGAAACCCACAAAGGGCGGAACTTGTCCTGACAGAGGTAAGAGGGGAAGTCAGGTCACATCACCTCGGACTGTCCTGTGGTGGCTTCTCTGCCATCGTGTGACTCCACATGACTCTGCATACTCCCTTTGATCTCCCTACCCTCATTCCCTCAGTTCCTGCCTTGCTAAGAATATAAAGCAAGAGAGAACAGCACTTAGCGTAATGGCTATGTCGCTGGACTCCCACGTAGTCAACTGCAGTTCAAGTCCCGGACCCAGTGGCTTAAACTCACGCCGGGCGCGTGTGCATGCATGCCCAAGATCCCAAGAGGAGAATGGAGGAGAAGGGATTGCGGCGTGGCCATCCCCCCTGGGGAATGATTTCTCGCTTTCTGTCTCTCTGTCTCTATCTTTCTGGCGAGCGCAAGCGCCCTATAGCAAAAACCTCTCAAAAAAAATAATAATAAAATAAAATAAACATGCTGTAACTTCTTTCTCAAAGGGAAAAACACAAAAAACAAGAAACCTCTTGACCCCACACACATCCTCTTCCATCTGCCACGTTTCTCTGATCCTCTTTACAACAAAAGTCCTCAATATTAAAAACTGTCTGTTAATACTGATTTATACCCTTTTTATATTTTCTCCTAAATTTACCTTAAACAGAGTTTCTTCCTTTTATCAAGGTCACCAATGACCTCCGTGCTGCTAAATCCAAAGGTCAACTGTCAGTCTGTCACTTGGCCCACCAGCAGCGCTTGTCAGTGACTTCAGCTGTGCACTGAAACAATGTTTTCTTGGCTTCCAAAACAAACTTGTGGTTTTCTTTTCTTTCTTTCTTTTTTTTTTTTTAAGAATTACTTTATTTTAGGGCCCGCAGGTGGCATGGTGGTTAAAGGCACTGGATTCCTACATGGCCAACTGTGGTTCAAGTCCTGGACCTGGCACTTGCTTTCTCACTTTCTCTCTCTCTCTCTCTCTCTCTCTCTCTCTCTGTCCCTCTCTGGTCAAATTTAAATAAACAAATGAATAATTAATAAAGTTAAATAAAATAATTTTTAAAAGAGAATTACTTTATTTTTATTTATTTTATTTATTTATTTTAATTTGATCGAGAGAGAAAGAAAGCAAGCTGTCAGGTCCAGGACTCGAAACACAGTCGGCCATGTGGGAGTCCAGCACCCTTAGCCACCATGCCACCTGCTGGCCCCAGACTCATGGTTTCCTTGCACATCTGCTTAGTACTCTTTCCTCGCCTCCTCCGCCTCCACATCATGCAGTGCTTCAGGGCAAGGTCTGCAAGTTGTCTACTCGTCTCCACCTGTATTCATTCCCTTTGTGATGTTCGTCCAGGCCCTGGCTTAAAATATCAGGTAAGCTGGTAACTTCCAAATTTGTCTTTTCTTTTCTTTTAGGTTTTGCCATAGGACACATGTGCTTACCAGAGAGAAACAAAGAGAGGGAAAGTGAGAAAGCAACCCCCAGCAGGGATGGACACACCACAATCCCTTCTCCTCCATTCTCTTCTCAGGACACACAGGGACACGTGCCTGGCGTGAATTTCAAGCCGCACGGTGTGGGACACAAACTGTGGTGGGCCAGATGGGAATCCAGTGCCTTAACCACCACGCCACCTGCAGGCCCCAGACAACTTAGATGTTTAATCTCCAGCCCCGACCTCTCCCTGATGCAGAGTTGATCTCTGTATCACAAGTCTATGTTCAGCCTTCATCTAACAAAATGGCAGCTCCACCATTCCAAGTATTATGGTCAAAAACCTCAGTGCCATCCTAGACCTGACTCACACCTCACACTCAACAAAATCCCACTTTCAAACATAACTCGGCTGTGACGGCCTCCCGCCACTCCTCCTGCCCCCGGCGGCTCTTACCCGGTCTCCCTAATTGGCCTCCCTGCTCTCATTCGTGCCCTCTTCCCACACAATCTATTCTCAACCCAAAAGCAAGGAAAATTTTAGATTTATTTCTCTGTGAAAGAAGGCAGGAGCACGTTTACCCCACCCCCCCAGACTGGGCCTTCATGCTACAATCCTACCCAAAGTCTCAGCCAGCCAGGATCACAGGCACACACTCCCGGCATACACGGGGAGCTCTTGGCCACAAACCCGGGACCCTCCCACGTGGCCTAGCACAGTGGAGCGTGGCCACTGTACTGCCACAGCAATCCCAGAAAATGCTTCAAGTCATGTCCCTCTCCTGCTCAAAGCCCATGTCACTCAACATCCAAATCCTTATATTAAAGGCCAAAGTCCTTACAAAAACCCTGACTAAAGGAGACTGAATCGTGCAGAGCCTCTAACACAGTCCTCGGCACTTGGCGAATAACAGTGCCCTGCCCCTCACCAGGGCTCTCTACCTGGCTGAAGTCAGAATCCCTTCGAGCAGCAACTCTCAGAGACACACCTGCAAGACACGGGACTCTAGCAGGCCAAAGCATTTTCTTTTTTTTTTTTTTTCTTTTTTCAGAATTATTTTATTTAATTTTATTTATTCATTCATTTATTTTAATTTGACCAGAGAGAGGGAAGGTGAGAAAGCAAGCCACCAGGTCCAGGACTTAAAAGGTAGTCGGCCATGTGAGAGTCCCCAGCGCCCTGCTGGTCCCAGCGTTTTCATAATATGTTTCCTGTCTTTTCTGCATTCATCCTCTCCTGCATGCACGGCGGCGTGTTCAGAGGCTACATCACAGGTGATGATGCCATTCCTCTGACTGCTAATGGGCCGGGTCCTTGTACATTCTTGTGTTTTCCAGAATTCTCTAAGTTTAGGGTGCAAATATGTTCGTTTTCAGAAATGAGTTAAATTTGGGACCAGCAGTTAGCATAATGGCTATGTCGCTGGACTCCCATGTAGTCGACCGCGGTTCGAGTCCTGGATCCAGTGGCTTTAAACTCACGCCGTGCGCGTGTGCGTGCGTGCCCAAGATCCCCAGAGGAGAATGGAGGAGAAGGGATTGCAACGTGGCCATCCCCCCAGGGGGTGATTTCTCGCTTTCTGTCTGTCTCTCTGTCTCTCTGGCAAGCACATGTGCCCCATAGCAAAAACCTCTCCAAAGAAAAAAAAAAAAGAAATGAGTTCAATTTGATCTCAGTTATGTGCTCTTAGTGGCTACCATCAGTTACCTTGATATATTTCCTGTAACCGGAATACTGTCCAACTTACCATTAATTTCAAAATCTGAAGTTCTGCTAATGTCTACATAAAAACGCCAAGCAGTACATTTTTTTAAAGAATTATTTTATGGGGAGCCAGCAGGTGGCGTGGTAGTTAAGGGTGCTGGACTCCCACATGGCTTACTGAGGTTCAATTCCTGGACGTGGTGGCTTGCTTTCTCACTTTCTCTCTCTCTGTACTGCTCTGATCAAATTAAAATAAATAAATGAAGTCAAATAAAATAATTCTTTAAAAATTATTTTATTGGGATCAGCAGTTAGCGTAATGGCTATGTCGCTGGACTCCCATGTAGTCGACTGCGGTTCACATTCCGGACCCAGTGGCTTAAGCTTAGGCCGGGCGAGTGTGCGTGCGTGCCCAAGATCCCGAGAGGAGAATGGAGAAGGGATTGCGGCGTGGCCGTGGCCATCCTCAGGGGGGTGATTTCTCGCTTTCTGTCTGTCTGGTAAGTGCACACGCCCTGTAGCAAAAAACTCTTAAAAAAAAAGAATTATTTTATTTAACTTCATTCATTTACTTATTTACTTATTTATTTATTTACATTTGACCAGACAGGCACAGAGTGTGAGAGAGAAGGAAAGTGAGAAAGCAAGCCGCCAAATCCAGGACTTGAACTGCTGTCGGCATGTGGGAGTCCGGTGCCCTTAACCACCATACCACCTGCCCACCCCACAAGCAGTACATTTTGCTGTCTTTTGCAATATTTTTTATATTTTAAAAATTTAAGTAAAAAATTTTTTTTCTAAGAGGTTTTAGCCATTGGGCACATGGGAGCGGGGGAGACAGTAAGAGAGAAAGTGAGAAATCACCCCCCAGAAGGGATGGCCATGCCACAAAGCCGCTTCTCCATTCTCCTCCTGGATCTTAGAAATGCAGGCAGAGACACGCCCAGTATTATTTTTAAGCTACTGGATCCGGGACTTGAACTGTGGTCAGCCATGTAGGAGTCCAGCAACGTAACCACTGTGCCATCTGCTGGCCCCTAGTTTAAAAATGTTATCTAAATCTTTACTTTGGAATTTAACATTTTATCCCAAAATAAAATGTACAAATAACTTTTCTATATTTAAGGAGCAAAACTGCCTTAAAAAAAAAAAATCCAGAAGACTTTCTGAAACCACAGCGGCCCCGTTCCATGTCTAAAGATGCTGAAAAAAGTGAAGCTAAAAAGGTAAAACCATATCACTAAGTTCTCTGATTCATGAAAGAGAACTAAGAAAACCAGCAAAACTGTACATAAGAAACAAAAACTTAAGGGCTTGAGTGGTGCAACAGTAAAATATAATACCCTAGGGGCCAGCAGATGGCATAATGTTATGTCACTGGACTCCCACATGGCCCACTGTGGTTCAAGTCCTGGACCTGGTGGCTTTAAAATCTCACCGGGCACATGTGAGTACATGCCCAAGACCCAGGAGGAGGACGGATGAGAAGGGGTTGCTGTGTGGTCATACCTTCTAGGAGGTGATTTCTCACTTTCCTTCTCACTGTCTCTGTTTCCAGTGAGTACATGTGCCCTAAGGCAAAAACCTCTTTTAAAAACAAAACAAAACAAAACAACTCTGCAAGGCTAACTCCTATGGGAAGGCTCTGGTTCACATCCACAGACCTCCCAGTACGCCAGGCACGTGCGGGCCTATGATCTAAGGCTGGCTAAAGCCAAGGGTGGGTCGGCATCAAGAACCTTTTGGGGAATGCTCTCTCCCTTATCTCTCAGAAAAAATAAACGTAGGGAAAAAAAGTGAGAGAAAAAGAGGGCTGACCTGGGTGTGGTACAGTTAATTGCTGTGCATGGGAAGCTGGATTTCACATGGCAGTTCGAAACCCAGCTCCAACAGTTTGAAAAACACCGCTGGTGCGTGTGCTGGTGCATGCCCCAAATCCTGACCGGACAGAGACACAGAGGCAGGACTGCAGCACGGTCACGGCCCACCGGGTGGTGCTTCCTCTCTCTGGCGAGCACACAAGCTCTCTGGCAATTAGAACAAGAAAAAAAGAAACATAAAATTAACGCAAGTTATGCTTTCCTTAGCCTTAATAACTTACTGTATTGGGGCCAGCAGGTGGCGTGGTGGTTAAGGGCACTGGACTCCCACATGCCCAACCATGGTTTGAGTCCTGGACCTTTCTCTCTCTCTCTCTCTCACTCTGTCCCTCTCTCGTCAAGTTAAAATAAATAAATAAAAGTTTAAAAATAAAATAATTCTTTGGAAAAAAAATGTACTGTATTGTGTCTCATGCAACAAAACATTTTCTAATGTTATTATGATGGCATTTCCTAATATTATTCTGAGAAATTATTTTATATTTCAAGAAAAGAAAATGAATTTGGGGCTGGCTAAGGCAGCCAGATACTACATGGCTAGCCACATGGTTCAAACACTGGACGCTGCAGCCTGAAGATTACGCCTGGCACTTGCACATGCTTGCCCCAAATGCTCACAGGGTAGGGAGCTAGAGAAGGGATTACTTCTCTCTGTCTCTCTCTTGGACAAGCACAGGAGTCCTCCAACAAAACAAAACAAAACAGAAATGACTAATTTAAATGTAATGATGAGCTTTTTTAAAAGAATTATTTATTTAAATTTACTATAAGGCATGTGTGCTCACGAGAGAGAGAGAGAGAGAGAGAGAGAGAGAGAGAGAGAGAGAGAGAGAGAGAGAGAGAGAGAGAGAGAGAGAGAGAGAGAGAGAGAGAGAGAGAGAAAGTGACGAAGGGACCAGCAGTTAGCGTAATGGCATCCTCAGGGGGGTGATTTCTCGCTTTCTATCTCTCTCTCTCTGTCTGTCTGGCGAGCACACGCGCCCTATAGAGAAAACCTCTCCAAAAAAAAAAAAGAAAGTGACGAAATAAGCCAACAGGTCTGGGACTCAACCCACAGTTGGTCATGTGGGGGTTGGGGGCCAGCAGGTGGCATGGTGGTTAAGGGCACTGGACTCCCACATGGTCAACTGTGGTTCAGGTCCCAAACCTGGAGGCTTGCCCACCCCCTCCCCTATCCCATCTCTCTCTGGTCAAACCTAAATAAATAAATAAGCAAAGTTAAATAAAATTCTTCTTAAAAACAAAATGGGATCCAGCAGGTAGCATGGTGCTTAAGGCACTGGAGCTCTACACAGCCAGCAGTGGTTCAAGTCCCAGACCTGGTGGCTTACTTGCGCGTGGACACGCGCTCTCGCGTGCTCTCTCTCTCTCTCTCTCTCTCTCTCTCTCTCTCTCACGGTGTATGTGCCCTATAACAAATTGAAATAATAATGATAAATAAAATTAAATAAGTAATTCTTTTTTTTTTTGGAGAGATTTTTGCCATAGGGCACGTGCGCTCACCAGACAGACAGAAAGAGACAGAGACAGAAAGCGAGAAATCACCTCCCAAGGGGAATGGCCACGCCGCAATCCCTTCTCCTCCATTCTCCTCTCGGGATCTTGGGCACGCACACACATGTGTCCGGTGTGAGTTTTAAGCCACCGGGTCCAGGATGCGAACCGCGGTCGACTACATGGGAGTCCAGCGACATAGCCATTATGCTAACTGCTGGTCCCCAATAAGTAATTCTTTTTTAAAAGTCAAAAAAAATGTTTTCTTGAGAGGTTTTTGCTATAGAGCACGTGCACTCGCCAGAAAGATAAAGACAGAGAGACAGAAAGCGAGAAATCACCCCCCCCCCAGGGGGGATGGCCACGCCACAATCCCTCCTCCTCCATTCTCCTCTCGGGATCATGGGCACGCACACACATGTGTCCGGTGTGAGTTTTAAGCCACCGGGTCCAGGATGCGAACCGCGGTCGACTACATGGGAGTCCAGTGAAGCAGCCATCTGCTGGTCCCCCAAAATTATTTCTTATAGAGGGAAAATCAGTAACTTAATAGTAGAGAAATCGGGCGAACCCCACTTTAACCAAGAGATCAAAGTTAAAAATCACCAGTAATGGCCCTAGTGGTAAAATGTAAACTGTTAATAAAAATAATTCAGGGACCAGCAGGTGGCATGGTGGTTAAGGCACTGGACACTCCCACATGGTTGACCATGGTTCGAGTCCCAGACCTGGTGGCTTGCTTTCTTACTTTCCCTCTGTCTCCTTCTCTCTGTGTCTCTCTCTGGTCAAATTAAAATGAATGAATGAATAAATAAAATTAAATAAATAATCCTTTAAAAAAATAAAAATAATTCAGTCAAAACAAAAAAGCTAAAATGTGCTGCTCCATGAGGCAGATCCATATGGGACACGGTCCTGTGACCTCCCAGCGTACTCCAGGCACAGGCTGGCTGAGGTTGGGGAGGACTGTGCTGTCGAGACCCCGCTGGGCACACTGCATTTCTGTCTCTCTCACACTCTCACACATGATATAAGTAAATAAACTTTTTTTTAAGTTTTGCTATAAGGCTTTTGTGTTCACCAGAGAGCGAGAGGGAGAGAAAGTGAGAAATCACTCCCCAGAGGAGATGGCCAAGCCACAATTCCTTGGCTGAGGTTGGGGAGGACTGTGCTGTCGAGACCCCGCTGGGCACACTGCATTTCTGTCTCTCTCACACTCTCACACATGATATAAGTAAATAAACTTTTTTTTAAGTTTTGCTATAAGGCTTTTGTGTTCACCAGAGAGCGAGAGGGAGAGAAAGTGAGAAATCACTCCCCAGAGGAGATGGCCAAGCCACAATTCCTTTCCTCCACTCTCCTCTCAGGATTCTAGGCATGCACACACATGTGCCCAGCATATTTTTTGCCGGGACTTGAACTGCAGTCGGCCATGTGGGATCCAGCCACCTAACCTCCATGCCACCTGCTGGCCCAGTAACTAAACTTAAAAAAAAAAAAAAAAAAAAAAAAAAAAAAAAAGTTCAGTTCTTGAGAGTAGGAGGGAGGGGGGGAGGGATACACTCCCCTGACACTGCAATCCTCTACGGACCTCTGCAGGCAGCCAAGACCACGTGCACATCATCCGACTGTGCTGCAGATTCAGGTAGACTTGGGACATGAACCCACAGCTGCTTCAGATGGCTTCCAGAATCACACTGCAGCACCCCTACTGCCTGCCCCACCACTGCTAGTCCAAACTGTAAGTTTTTGCTTTTGGTTTTGTTTTTTTTTTAGAGAGATTTTTGCTATAGGGTACATGCACTCACTGGAAAGACAGAGAGAGAGAAAGCGAGGAATCACTCCCAGGGAAGATGGCCACGCCACAGTCCCTTCTCCTCCATTCTCCCTAGAGATTTTGGGCACTCACACACATGCACCCGGCATGAGTTTTAAGATACCAGATCTGGGACTTGAACTGCGGTCGACTACATGGGAGTCCAGCAACGTAACCATTAGGCCAACTGCTGGTCCCCCAAAAGGTAAGTTTTTAATATCATTCTCTAATAAAGGGAACCAGGGCTCTTTGAAGAAACAGCTGAAACAGAGTTCATTGGTAGAACAATTGAATGGGGGGGGGCGGAAGGCATTGAGGGCAATCATGAATGTTAGGGACAATGGAGGAGGAAGATGGGATATGGCAGAGGATGGGGATGGGGAATCTTGGATGGCAAAACAAAAGGCAAGATATGCAGGACACGGGAATTGGGAAATCATCTGCCGAGAACATGTATGTTGATGTGCTTGATTGAGCCAATGCACAATGTATTTTGGATGGAAAATTCATATGTGTGTTGTGATGA
>NW_006159580.1:1777571-1796586 GCF_000334495.1 Tupaia belangeri chinensis | reverse complement strand
ATTGGTAGAACAATTGAATGGGGGGGGGCGGAAGGCATTGAGGGCAATCATGAATGTTAGGGACAATGGAGGAGGAAGATGGGATATGGCAGAGGATGGGGATGGGGAATCTTGGATGGCAAAACAAAAGGCAAGATATGCAGGACACGGGAATTGGGAAATCATCTGCCGAGAACATGTAGGTTGATGTGCTTGATTGAGCCAATGCACAATGTATTTTGGATGGAAAATTCATATGTGTGTTGTGATGAGAAAAAATTTATAATAAAAAAAAAAAAAAGAAACAGCTGAAACAAAGGACTGGAACAGTAAATACTTGAGCCAGAGGAGTCGAACTATCAGAAAGTAAGGCAGTGCTTAAAACACATAATAGTAAATCACAGGATAACAGGAGCAATGGAAGGAGCGCTCAGTGGCCACAGGGAGAATGAGTTGAGCAGAAAATACTGTTCTGGTTATAACTAGAACTTAAAGTAATAACCTGCGTGTTGGTGCGTGTATAAATAATCAGCCAGCAATGGAGCCGAAAGAGCCCTCCTACACGGGTAACACTCAGAGCGCGGAGCTGACTCCCCCTCTCTAAGTGGGGCTCTGTGTCCTGACTTCCTCCAACAGAGCATGCGCAGCGTGGACCCGGGAGAGTAATGGCTGTGGAGAAACCCAGCAAGCACCACCTCAGCCAGTGACGAAGGCAACGGTCACCGTGATGAGTCGCCTGAGAGCATGAGTGACAAGGACAGGACTTGCTCTATCACATGCTTGCCCCAAACCCTTACCCCAGTCTAATCATGAGAAAAACACCAAGTAGACCCCACTAAGGGACATTCTACAAAATACGTGACAGATCATGCCCAACTCTGTCCAGGTCATCAGAACCAAGAAAGTCGGAGAAACTTTCAGAGCCAAGAAGAGACTAAGGAGAGCTGGTGAGGAGGTGTCCTATGGGCCCTGGACAGGAAAAGTAGCCCTAACATAGCCTGATCATTCATTGGGACAAACCATTTCGGGTGTTAATGAGACATCTGACACCTACTGATAGGTTAATATTGATGAGAGAGGAAGCTAGAGGTCCCAAGATCTCTGCATTTTCTTACCAATTTTTATGTAAACCTAAAGCTAATACTCCAAAATAAGACTATTTTAAGACAAAATACATCAGTAGTAATATGTATAAACATCATATATTCTGATGTGATACACTGGGAAAGGCAGTAATTCTATAATAATATTATTGCTAAAAATACGATCAAACCCAAATAAATAACCATTCTACAAAACAACTCACATTATCTGTGTAGGCCTTAGTTCTCTTTGGCATACTGCAAGACACTGAATGCAGAAGGCAGATACGAAAATGCATCTATTTTCAATCAATCCAGACATTAAAGAGATCTGGGGGAAAAATATACTACCACTCTTCTCGCTGAAATTCTTTGTACAGAAAATAGGGGGCTAGCAGGTGGTGTGGTGGTTAAGGCGCTGGACTCCCACACGGCTGACCACGGTCTGAGTCCCAGACTTGGCATCTTGCTTGCTCACTTTTCCTCTCTCGCTAATCTGTCTGTCTCTCGGCTGAGTACATGTGCCCTGTAGCAAACTGAATAATAATAATGATAAATAAAATTAAATTAGTAATTATTTTTAAAAGAAATTAAGAAAATATATTAAAAGTTAGGGCCAGCCAGTGGTGTGGTAGTTAAGGTGGCTGGATCCCACACAGCCAACTGCGCAGTTAGAGTCCTGGCCTCGTCCCACACAGCCAACTGCGCAGTTAGAGTCCTAACCCCGAGTCTTATAAAACATGCCAGCTGCATGTGCACGTGTGCCCCAAATCCTGAAAAGAGGGAGAAATGGCGGAGAAAGGACTGCAGAGAAGTCATTCCCCACGGGGACTGTGTCCTCCCCACTCCCTGTGAGGACACACATTCTACAGGAAAAATAAATAAATAAAAATACTTCAGTCAAAACAAAGAAAGAAAACAGGGACTAGGAGATGGTGTAACGCTCATGTCGCTGGACTTCCACGTGGCCGACTACGGTTTGAGTCTCGGACCCGGCGGCTTGAAACTCATGCTTGGCCCGTGTCCATGCATGCCCAAGATTCCAAGGAGGAGAATGGAGAAGGGAGTGCGGTGTGACCTTTGGGGGGGTAATTTCTCACTTTCTGTCTCTGTTTCTCCAGCGAGTACATGCACCCTATAGCAACAAAAGGGAGGGAGGGAGGAGAAAGGAAGAAACAGAGAAAGAAAACAGAATAATTGGCTGACTGTGGCCTGGTGGTTAAGGCAGCCAGATTCCACAAGGCCAACCCTAGGATTTGAGTCGCAGATGCAGTAGCTAGAGAAACACGCCAGGCACATGTGGGTGTGTGCCCAAAATACCAAAAGGACGAGATAAGAGAAGGGATGGTGGCATGACCCGTGAATGGTGCCATGACCCGTGAATGGTGCTTTCTCCTCTTCTCTCCTCGGATCCTCTCTGGTGAATGCATATACCCTCTGACAACAACAAAACAATTATTTTTCAGAAAGGTATGCTATTTGTGCTAACATATAATGGGCTTGTATTGTTATTCTTTGAAGAACTAATCTTTTTTAAATTCCAGCTTTTTTCTTTTAAAATAATTATTTATTATCATTATTTTTCAATTTTGATCAGAGAAAGAGAGAGAGCGCAAGCCGCCAGATCCAGGACTCAAACCATGGTCAGCCATGTGGGAGTCCAGCACCCTTAACTACCATGCCACCTGTCAGCCCCTTTAATTCCAGTTTTAATTTTAGTATGACAAATTTCAGTAATTATAACACACATGAACAGAGCTATTTAGGGGCCTCACTTTTTAAAGTATGAGCGCCCGTCGATCACAGAGTCTGAAAGTCATTCATCCAGATGAACCTCTAAGCGCAGGAATGGTCAGAGTGGGAGGTAAAGGCTTAGTGCTGAAAGGGCCTCCTGTAGCAGCTAACAGAAAAGACAGCAAGAAAACCTGAAAAAACCCGACTAAAGTAACCAGAAACTGCTTTTCTCATGAAACAAGAAATCTGAATTAGACAGCTACTGGAGCTGGTCTGACTACGCGACAATGCTGTGGAGGCCCCAGGCCCCATCTGTGCACTCCTCCACCCTCCCGATGCGTAATTACCACCGCGTGGCCGCGAGGTGGCTGCTCCACTCCATGCACACCTCAACATTCCAGACCCGTCATAGTGCCTGCCCCCGCTTTTCATGAAACTTCTGCCTCTGGGTCACACGGTCCCCACTAATCGCAATGAAAGCTGGGAAGTGAGCATTTAGCAGAGAGACGGGTCAGGGTGGGTGTGAGGTCAGCAAAACACTGTCTGTCACACACCAGTTGAACCAGAATGTGGGAAATTAATGTCCTTCCTTCCGGGAACAAGACTTCACAAGCCGAACAATGGTACTAATTTTAGGTTGAGCTGGCCATCAAGTCAGTGAAGTTCAGAATTACTGATGGGGGAACAGCAGGTGGCATAGTGGTTAAAGTGCTAGACACCCATGTGGCCTGGACCCTGGGGCTTGAAACTCACACTGGGCACATATGTGTACGTGCCCAAAATCCCAAGAGGAGAATGGCAATGTGGCCCTTACCCTTGGGGAGTAATTTCTCACTCTCTCTCTCTCTCTGTTTCTCCTGGGAGTGCAAACACCCTATAGCAAAAATCTCTGGGAAAAAAAATGGAAGAGACAGTAGGTGACATGGTGGTTAAGGCACTGGGCTCCCACATGGCCAATCATGGTTTGAGTCCTGGATCTGGCAGCGTGTCTTCTCACTTTCCTTCTCTCTCTCTGTCTCTCTCTGGGCAGGTTAAAAATTTAAGACACTGGACTACCACACGGCCTAACACAGTTCAAGTCCTAGACCTGACAGCTTGCTTTTTCACTTTTCCTGTCTCTCTCTGGTGAAACCAAACAATAATAACCGAGGCCAGCAGGTGATACCACACTGGACTTCCACGTGGCCGACGACAGCTCAAGTTTGGGTCCTGGTGGCCTGCTTTCTCAATTTCCCACTCTCTCTTTTTCTGTCTCTCTCTGGCCATACTAAATGATAAATAATGATAATGACAATCAATAAAGTTAAACAATTATTTTAAAAATAATAATAATAAAATTAAATAATTTTTTAAAAAAACAATTAAAAAACAATTACTGAGTTAGTTCTTGCATATTTTCTTTGGCTAAATCATAAACACAATTTTTGTAATAGCTGTTTTTCTGTCAATGACAATTACCAGTAAAGAAAAGATGCAGGGACCAGCAGTTAGTATAATGGCTATGTCGCTGGACTCCCACATAGTCGACCGTGGTTCGAGTCCCGGACCCAGTGGCTTAAACTCACGCTGGGCACATGCGCGCCCAAGATCCCGAGAGGAGAATGGAGGAGAAGGGATTACAGCGTGGCCATCCCCGCGGGGGGTGAGTTCTCGCTTTCTATCTCTCTGTCTCGCTCTGTCGGGCGAGTGCACGTGCCCTATAGCAAAAACCTCTCCAAAAAAAACGATGCAGTGCAGCAGATGGTGTAGCAGTTAAGTCGCTGGACTCCCAGAGAACTGAACATGCTTCAACTCCTGGAACTGGTGGCTTCAAAATCAGGCTGGGCCCGTGTGCAAGTGTACCCAAGATCCCAGAAGGAGAACAGAGAAGGAAATGAAGCGTGGCCATCCTCCCAGGGGATGATTTCTCACTTTCCCTCTCACTGTCTCTCTCTCTCTCTGGCAAGCACACACACTCTTAGGGCAAAAACCTCAAAAACTTAAAAATGTTTTTTAAATAATAAAAAGAAAAGATGCATTAAAAATGTATAATATTGGGGCCCAGGGGTGGCGTGGTAGTTAAGGTAGCTGGATCCCACATGACCAACTTCCCAGTTTCAGTTCTAATCCCAGTGGCTTGCAAAATACACCAGGTGCATGATGAGTGTGCACGACCAAAATCCTGAGAAGAAAATGGAGAAAGAACTTGCATCATGGCCATCTCCCAGAGTGGAGTGATTTCTCATTTTCTCTCTCTTTCTCCAGCAAGTGCACGCATCCTATAGCAAAACTTAAAAAAAAATGGTCTTGGGGCCAGTAGGTGGCGAGGCAGTTGAAGCGCTGGACTCCTGCAAGACTGACCCAGACTTGGCAGCTTGCTTTCTCACTTTCCCCTTCTCTCTCTCGCTCTAGTGGGCTCACATGCCCTAGAGCAAAAATGTTTTAAATGATGGGATCAGCAAATGGCATAATGGTTACCTCGCTGAACTCCCACAGTCAACTGTGGTTCAAGTCCTGGACCCAGCGACTTAAAACACATGCAGGGTGCGTGCGTGTGCATGACCAAAATCCCGAGAGGAGAATGGATTGCGGTGTGGCCATACCCTCTGGGGGGTCATTTCTCACGTTCTGTCTCTCTGTTTCTGTCTGTCTCTCCAGCAACTGCACTTGCCTTATAGCAAAAACCTCTTTATAAAACAAAATTTTTAAAAAGATACTAACAACAAATAAATAAATAATTCTATTTTTTTTCTTTTTAAGAGAGAGAGGAGGAATTATGGCTTGGCCATCCCCCCGGGGGTGATCTCTCCATTTCTCTATGTCTATGCGCCCTATAGCAAATGAACAAAGAAGGCAGCCAGTACACATGGGCACCCAGAACCTGCAGAGCTGGAGGGCTGAAAGGAAGACCCTGGTGTGATGAGACCCTAGGTGCATCGAGGGCAGCGCCCCTCTCCTGCACTCCCATGTGCTTTTTATCATATAAATAGGGGTGCGGCCAGCAGGTGGCATAGTGGTTAAGGCCCGGACTCCCACGTGGCCAAATGCAGTTCACATCCCAGACCTGGTGGCATGAAAATCACGCTGGGCACAAGTGCATGTGCCCAAAGTCCTGAGAGGAGAAAAAAAGGAGAAGGGACTGCGGCCTGGCCATCTCCCTCGGGGTGTGATTTCTCACTTTCCCTCTCTCTGTCTACTCCAACAAGCCCCTGAGCCCTATGGCAAAAACCTTAAAAAAAAAAAAACAAAAAAAAAACAAAGTCTAGTAATGCTTTGCTGACGTCTTTAAAGAACATTTATAGTTACTATAGAAGGCCTTGAACGAAACAAGACTCGTCCAGCAGACACAGATGTAACCTGGAAAATGGGAAAGTGTAATCAACACTAAACTGTTATCAATTGTAGACTGCAAATAAATCCATAAAGTTCCCCTGAAGTCAGCAGAGGCAGCCGCAAGCTCAGCAAATACCTATGAGACACACGTAACAGTGTCTGCCAGCCGTCCTCTCTGCCGTCGGTCAGTTTACGTGGTTCGTGGACTACAGACGTAGAGGCTCATGCTCGCCTTTATTGAGCACTAGGGGAAGGGCAGTGAGTGCAGGATGGCTAATTATTTAAGATGGCTGAGTGACTACCACGTATTTTACTAAGTGTGCTTTATGGCTGGCAGATGTGCGGAGGTTAAGGCAGCTAGATCTCACATAGCCAAGTGTGCAGGTCACAGACCCGCCAACTTGAAAATCATGCTGTGTGTGTGTGTGCATGCCCAAAATCTCAAGACAGGAATGGAGGAAAAGGGACTGCGGCATGGCCATCCACCCCTGGGGGTGATTTCTCACTCTCTATCTGTCTCTGTCTCTCTGGAGAGCACACGGCACCATATAGCAAAAATCCTAAAAAGAAAAATAAAATTTAAAAAAAACCTCTGCTAACTTATAATCTTAGTGGGCTTGAGAGAAGATATTTTCCCAATACACCATAGTGAGCATAAAACACTTTCCCCCAGCAGAGAGTTATTCTATTTCTACAGCAATGTCCCTTATCTGGCTCCACAGTAGTGTATGTGTGGGGGATTTGTTTGTTTTTTTATACAACATCTTTATAATGAAAGGAAGACTACTAAAACTGCCTTTGAAAGTGTTTTTGGAACCCAGACATGGAAGTGTGTGCTAAGACTCTACTCCACAGGTCAGGACTACCCAGGAGGCCCAGGTTCAATTCCCCATCCACGCTAAAGGCTGGGAGTGGTGGTGCACCCTGGTCAACCCAACAACTTGGAAAGCTGAAGCAGAAGGATCACAACGCAGATCCTGTCTTTTCTGGGGGGAGAGGGGGATGGGGGATTTTTGCTGTAGGGTGCATAGTGCACTCACCAGAGACAGAAAGTGAGAAATTACCCCCCCGGGGGGGGATGGCCATGCTGCAATTCCTTTTCCTCCATTCTCCTCTGGGGACCCTGGGCATACATGCATGCACATGCATCCAGTGTAGGTTTTAAGTCACCGGGTCCAGGACTCAAACTGCGGTCTACTACGTGGGAGTCCAGCGACGTAATCATTACACCATCTGCTGATCCCCAAATCCTGTCTTTATAAAAGATGGGGAGGGGATTGCAGCAGGTGGTGTGGTGGTTAAGAGCTGGACTCCCACATGGCTAACTGTGGTTCAAGTCCCAGACCTGGCAGCTTGCTTTCTCATTTTCCTCTCTTTCTCTCTCTCCAGTCAAATTTAAAAATAAGTAAATAAATAAAGTTAAATAAATGATTTCTTTTTTTAAAGAATTATTTAATCAGGCCAGCAGGTGGCATGGTGGTTAAGGCATTGGACACTCCCACATGGTTGACCATGGTTCGAGTCCCGGACCTGGTGGCTTGCTTTCTCACTTTCCTTCTCTCTCTGTGTTTCTCTCTGGTCAAATTAAAATAAATGAATGAATGAATGATTAAATAAATAATTCTTTTAAAAAAGAGGAATTATTTAATTTATTTATTCATTCATTTATTTTAATCTGACGAGAGAGAGAGAGGAAGCAAGAAAGCAAGCCACCAGATTCAGGACTCGAACTGTGATTGGCCATGGGGGAGTGTCCAGTCCCTTAACCACCACGCCACCTGCTGGTCTCCAGTTAAATAAAATAATTCTTAAAAAAAATAAAGAAAAGACAGGGTACTTTTTGGCATTTGAAATTTGCCCAGACCTTGGCCAACCTGGTGCCACAGTAGTAATACGCTGTTCAACTGAAGCTGGGTCCAAACAGAAGGCTGTGGGCTCAGTTATCTGGCTGCCCTGTACATCCGGGCTACACGTGCCCAAGACCCTGGCTGGTTGGCTGAGAAGGCAAGGTAGAAAAGAGGGGTTTCATGGAATAAGACCCTGCTGAGGGTGTTTGCCTTTCCCTCTGTCTCTGTTCTCTTAAGAAAGAAAGAAACTTTCTAAAAATCTCCCAAAATATCCATTTCTGGAAAATTCGCCTGCTTCCCACAGCACACACACTGGTGCCAAGATTCGTGATCAGCTGCGGCGAGCGGTGACAACAGAGCACGAGATGCTGCTGAAGTCGGTATGTGTGATGCATCGATGATTGTATTACAGCCTCGCGTCCCGCCTGTTTTGTTTTGTTTTAAATGCTGGTGCTGGGAGCCAGCTTTAGAACTGTATTTTATTTAAAGTCCTTTTTTCTATTCGCTTGACTCCTTTTGTGGGCCTGTCAGGAGAGATTCATGTTGTCTTTGCACAACATTATTTTTCCAGAAATAAGAACATCCTTTGATTTCAGCTCCCTATGTCAGTGATGTGACAGATGCCGTCTAGGGTACTCCCAGGCTTACAAATGAAAAGGTCTTACCCCCTTCACAAAGCTTTTTCTAGGTGAGCTCACGCAGCTCCCGGTACCGCATTAACCTCTCCCCCCTTTCGCAGTTCCTTTATTTCTCAATCACAAGACCTGCTGAAGAATGTCCTCCGCGGCTCCGTGACAGTGCTGCGAGCTACGACCACGCTCTTGCCCTTTTCACGTCTGCACGTCTGGCTGGAGTAGTAGCAAACTGCTCATCTTTCTTTTTAATTTTATTTTTCTTTTTAGGATTTTTGCTATATTCACTTCTTCCCCACTGTGCCTGACTTCTCGATGCATTTCGGGGTAGTCCTCACTCGAACAGCATCTGGACGAGGTTCTCCTAGGGCACTCGCTCACGCTATCCTAACTGCGTGTCGCCCGGTCGGACTTCTCCAGTGCTTCCTGTCAGTACCAGGGCGAACGTTTGCTAACACAGACTATGTACCGGGAAGCACTGCACTTACTTTCCTTCATCCAAATCTCCTAACGGCTACATAACTTAGGTGCTGTTATCCCATTTTACAGATAAAATGATTCTCAGTCAACTTCTTGATTCCTATGATGCTGTATGACGCTCCTGAACCAGCCCGTCCTTGGAATTCTCTGTGGTTTCCTTTTCCCTCTCCTGCTCCGACGTGCAAAGGGACAAGGAAATAGCCAACACTTAAGCCCGGGGACCAAACAGTGACCCGACGGTAAACACAACTCTCTGTGAGACTGGCCTACACAGGAACGTCCCGGCTGGCGCGCAGATGTCCCTGAATAAGCTGAATACTCGCCCACGCTCCAGGGCTGGCTGAAGCTCTGGGTGTGGTGTCGGACCCAGTTACCTCCATCTCACCTGTAGCAGAGATAAACCCTATGAACTCCTTCCCCTCTTTTGAGCCCAGGTTATAAATTCCGAGAGTTCTAAAACTGTCCCTCAGGCTCAGTTTATTCCCATGGTCCCTAGACGGTACTCCATATACAGAAGGCCCACAAGCGTTTGTGCCCATAAATGCCACTCAACCTCCATGTTTACCCCTTATAAAACTACCATTTCAATCCGACCACACCGTAACAACTCTGCCAGACTTGCTCTTGCCTGTCAGACCCCTATCACCACACAACTTCCAGTAAATGCTCTCATCTTCTCAGAATGGGACCATCTGGAAAGAGTTTCCTTAAATTCAATACAATTCAGGCTGATGGGTTCTTTTTTTTTTTTTCTTCCTTTTTTTGGAGAGGGCTTTCACTATAGGGCCGTGGCGCCACTATAGGGCGCGTGCGCTCGCCAGACAGACAGAGCGAGACAGAAAGACAGATAGTGAGAAATCACCCCCCGGGAGGATGGTCACGCCATAATCCCTTCTCCTCCATTCTCCTCTGGGGATCTTGGGCACACACGTGCACACACACGCACACGCGCCCAGTGTGAGTTTAAACCCCCAGTTCCAGGACTCAACGGCGGTCAACTACATCGGAGTCCAGCAACATAGCCATTACACCAACTGCCGGTCACTCCTCTCAGGATTTTTGGCATGCATGCACATGTGCTTGGTGTGGTTTGAGCTGCTTGATTGGGGACTTGAACCATGGTGGACTATATGGGAGTCCAGTGCCTTTACCATTATGCCACCTGCTGGTCCCTAAACTAATGTATTTTAAATATGTGGTCGTTATCATATCTGGGTTTTTTTAGTATTTAATGTTTTCATTTGCTTCCCCTTTGCAGAAATGCCTTTGTTGCTAGACTTCCTGTCAGCTGTCATTTAGCCGAATGCACTAAACCCTGACTTGGCGTTCACACCTACCACTGTAGTGCTCATTTGTTAACGGCACGTTTTACAGCTTGAGCAGTCTGCCTTTAATAAGTTAAAACTTCTGATCGCGTGTGACAGAAAAATGGAAATTTAGAAGAAAGGCTGGGTTTGGAGAGAAGGTAGGATGGTGATTTTGTCATGTGAAATTTGAAGTAGTGAACTGACTTGTCGGAGGTGTAGGACTAGAGGTGGAGTGAGAAGCCAGGACCATAGAAGCTGGGTGTCAGGGACCTCAGGGGAGGTGGAAAGCCTGCCGGAGAGAAGGTGCAGAGAAAAGCTGAGCACAGCCCCTGAGCTCGGAGCAGCACAGCAGTCGGAGCAGCAGCTGCGGTACCCCAGAAGCTCAGGCAGAAGAACATTCTAAAAATATTGTGGGGCCTGTAGGTGGCGTGGTGGTTAAGGGCGCTGGACTCCCACATGGCCGACCATGGTTCGAGTCCTAGACCTGGTGTCTTGCTTTCTCACTTTCTCTCTCTTACTCACTCTGTCCTTCTCTGGTCAAATTAAAATAAAGAACATTAAGTAAAATAATTCTAAAAAAAGAAAAAAAACTTGTGATCTCCTTTTAAAAAAAGGATATAGTGATGAGACCAGTAGGTGGCATGATGGATCCTGGTGCTTTAACCATGGTGGATTGTGCAGTTCAAATCCCAGAACTGGCAGCTTGAAAAATCACATGGGGGGGCCGACAGGTGGCATGGTAGTTAAGGCGGCTGGACTCTCACGTGGCTGGCCACGGTTCAAGTCCCAGACCTGGCAGCTTGCTTTCTCATTTTCCCTCCCTCTCTCTCTCTCTAGTCAACTTTAAAAAATAAATAAATAAATAAAGTTAAATAAAATAATTCTTGAAAGAAAGAAAGAAAGAAAGAAAGAAAGAAAGAAAGAAAGAAAGAAAGAAAGAAAGAAAAAGAAAGAAAGAAAGAAATTCACATGTGTGTATGTACAGCATGGCCATCCTTGCTGTGGAGGATTTCTTATTTTCTTTTTCTCTGCCACTCTCCAGTGAGCACACACGCCATACAGCAGATTACGAATAAAGAAATATGGGATCAGCAGATGGCATAATAGTTACATCGCTGGACTCAAAAACGACCATGGTTTTGAGTCCCGGACTCAGTGGCTTAAACTCACGCTGGGCGTGTGTGCGTGCGTGCCCAAGATCCCAAGAGGAGAATGGAGGAGAAGGGATTGCGGCATGGCCATCCCCCTGGGGGGTGATTTCTCACTTTTTGTCTCTCTGTCTTTCTGGCAAGCACACACACGCCCTATAGCAAAAATCTCTTAAAAAAAAAATCCCAAGAGGAAAACGGAGGGGTAGGGATGCCACATAGCCATCCCCCCAAGGGATGATTTCTCATTTTTTTCTCTCTATGGTGAGCGCAAGCATCCTATGGCAAAAAGCTAAAATAAAGAAATAAATAAAAAAATTTTAAAGAGTTATTTCACTTAACTTTGTTTATTTTACTTATTTAATTTGTCCAGTGAAGGGCAGAGTGAGAGAGAAAGAGAAAGCAAGAAAGCAAGCTGCAAGGTTGGGACTCGAACCATGATTGGCTATGTGGGAGTCCAGCACGCCTAACCACCATGCCACCTGCCAGCCCCAAGAAATAAATAAATCTTTAAAAACAAAAACAAAATATATTAGTTGAGAGGGCCAGAAGGTGGCATGATGGTTAAGGTGTTGGACTCCCACATGGCTGACCACAGCTCTAGTCCTGGGCCCCAGTGGTTTGAGAACCACACCTGGCACATGTGTGTACATGCCCAAAATCCTGAGAGAAGAATGAGAAGGGACTGCAGCGTGGCCAGCCCCCAGGGGGTGATCTCTCACTTTCCCTCTTTCCTTCTCTCTCTCTCTCTGGCAGGCGTACATGTCCTATGGCAAAAACCTAAAAAAAATTTTTAATATATTTAAAAAATTAAAATACATTGGGACCAGAGTTTGGCATAATGGGTATGTCACTGGACTCCCATGTAGTCGACCACGGTTCAAGTCCCAGACCCAATGGCTTAAACTCACACTGGGCACATGTGCATGCGTACTCAAGATCCCCACAGGAGAACGAAGAAGGGATTGTAGCGTGGCCATCCCCCCTTGTGGGTGATTTTTCTCGCATGACCTTATGCAAAAACCTCTCCAAAAAAAAATAAATAAAATACATTAGATGAAATTACTAACAAATGAAAAAAATCTATCGGAATTTTAACTTCTCTTAAATTTTATCGGGATCCCTAAATGTTCAAAGAAAAATCACAATCCTTTCCCCTTTTAATAGAAACATAGACACTATGGACCAGCAGTTAGCGTAATGGCTATATTGCTGGACTCCCATGTAGTAGACTGTGGTTCAAGTCCCGGACCTGGAGGCATAAGCTCACGTCGGGCGCATGTGTGTGCATGCCCAAGATCCCGAGAGGAGAATGGAGGAGAAGGGATTGCGGCCTGGCCATTCCCCCTAGGGGGTGATTTCTCACTTTCTGTCTCTCTGTCTCTCTTTGTCTGTCTGGCAAGCGCACACACCCTATAGCAAAAACCTCTCCCAAAAAAAAGAAATATAGACACTACATGTCTTGAGTTCACATCCACTTCTTTTTTTTTTTTTGAGAGAGAGACTTTTTTGCTATAGGGCGCATGCGCTCACCAGACAGAGAGAGACAGAGAGACAGAAAGTGAGAAATCACCCCCTAGGGGGAATGGCCAGGCCGCAATCCCTTCTCCTCCATTCTCCTCTCGGGATCTTGGGCATGCACGCACACGCACCCGGCTTGAGTTCAAGCCACCGGGTCCGGGACTCGAACTGCGATTGACTACGTGGGAGTCCAGCAACATAGCCATTACGCTAACTGCTGGTCCCAGTTCACATCCACTTCTGATCATCATTACTAAGCTGCTCTTACCAAGAATATCAGACATGTGTTACATAACCAATGCAGAGAAGCGATTTTTCCAAGCGGTTTTCTGAAAAGGGCTTTACTGTTTTATGAACAAAGATATCAAATAATTGTGTACAAAGAAAACCGATCCAGGCCAGCTTCATGGCTGGTGGTGAAGGCACCCAGATCCCACACAGTCAACGCTGGGTTCAAGTCCCTGACTCAGAGGCTTGGGAAATACGGCAGGCGCATGTGCATGAGTACCCAAAATCCCGGGGAAGGAAAGATGGAGAAGAAACTGCACCATGGCTGTGCCCCAAGAGGGGTGCTTTCTCTTCTCCCTCAGTCTGTCTCTGGTAGTACACACCTTGTCTGGCAAAAATTTAACAAAAAAAAGAGGAAGAAGATACTTCGGCTTAGAAGGTCCACTCTTCCCATTCTGGCGTAGTCTAAACAATGAGGGCTTAGAAACCGGCACGCTGGGCCTAGCCCAGGCGACGGCCGGACGGCTTGTTTAGGGGTCTGAACGCCAGTTAGGCAAGTGACTTCCATATCCTAGCCCTCTCCTGACAGAAACGGCCCCTGCCAGCACCTCCTCAGACTCCCAAAGACTGACCCTCCAGGCATACCCAGCCACTCCCAGCAGTTCCCTACTGGAGAAGGATCCCTGGTACTTTAAGGCAAGCAAACCCCAATAAAACTAGGTAAGCATTCAAAGGTCATAGGTTTGGCAAACATCTGTTCTGTTAAGCAAAAACTGTCTGCATTCTTCTATTTGCAATGTGTCTCAGTGGTACCTTCTACAGGGACTACCTAACTGGTGTGCAACAACCGCTACACACACACCCTGGAAGAATACACAGTAAGAAACCGGCAACGGTGGTAGAATTCAGGATGAGGAGCCAGGTGACCAGGGAAGACTGAAAGGAGACTTAAGTCTTTCATTCCACACCTTTCGTACCTTTTGAATTTCATACTGGGTCCACAGATTACCTATTCAAACCAAGTCTTTCTGACAAATTGCTCTAAAAAAAGAGTATGAAGAAAGTTTAAGGTTACCATACAAGCATTCTTTTATTTATTTATTTTTTTAAGCATTCTTTTATTTTTCATGGAGCTTTTTCTTATATACCTCAAATTTTTGAAGGGCCTTTTCAGACTTAACCTCTTAAAAAGATCATAGTACTTTTTGTAAAAGAATTAAATGGCTGTGTTGCTGGACTCCCATATAGTTGACCGCAGTTCAAGTCCCAGACCCAGTGGCTTAAACTCACATAGGGCACATGTGTGTGAGTGCCCAAGATCCTGAGAGAAGAATGGAGAAGGGATTGAGGTGTGGCCATTTCCCCGGGGGGTGATTTCTCGCTTTCTGTCTCTCTGTCTCTGTCTTTATGGCAAGCGCATCATGCACCCTATAGCAAAAACCTCTCCAAACACAAAAAGGAAAAAAAAAAGAATTATTTTATTTAATTTTATTAATTCATTTATTTTAACTTGACTAGAGACAGAGAAATTGAGGGACAGAAAGAGAGAGAAAGTGAGAAGCAAGCCACCAGGTCCGGGACTTGAATCATGGTCTGACACGTGGGAATCCAGTGCCCTTAACCATCATGCCACCTGCCAGCCCCAAGATTATAGTACTTTCTAAATGTCCATCTTTGCACTACTTAAAATAGCTCTTCCTAATAAGCTTTCACCATCCCGATCATTCCGAGCCCTCACAATCGAAGAAAAGAAGGTGGTTCCATGGGGTGTCACAGTCTGCCTGCTTCCATTAAAGTGAGCAAGGCAGCAAAGAGTAAAGGGGAACCAGGAAAATGGAGGCGTACCAAGGGCTGCCGGATCTGGATCCTGCTACCTCTCCAACATCTGTCTCTACCTCTCTCCCTCAGCTCTGCCTCCAGCCATACTAGCCCCGCTTCCTGTTTTTCCTCCCTGTCAAACTCATTTCCTCCTCGGAACTCTGAAATTGTTTTTCCCTCCATCTTGCCATTCAGGGACCACCCAGTTAAAATTAACCAAACTCCCTCCCTCAGTCACATCACACACTCATTTTCTGCCCAGCACTTAATGCTACCTAAAATCTGTTCACTTGATCTGTTTACTCACTGACTCTCCTGCTTTTAAATCACGTGTTCCACAAGAGCAAAGGCTGTCAGTCTGCCCTGTTCACCACTGCATCCCCAGAACAACATCCTGCCTGGAAGGAGGCACTCAAGAGTTCAGGGGGAAATGAGTAAATGAATGAATAAACGGCATTCCCTCTTCAAGGTGTGATTAGGAAACTGGCCCAGCCATGACGGTGAAAGAGAGGGCACTGCTCTGTGGTGGCTAAGGCTGCATGGGAGGCCCAGGCTCAGTCTCCAGTCCAACCTAAACAGGTCAGGCAAGACAGCACACTCCAGTGGTCCTAGGTAGGGCAGGTAGATTACAACACAGCAAGACCCCGTCAAAAATACCTAACTCACTGTCTCCTTGTCTGGCTCTAAAAATAAAAGTAATTAGGAAGCAAAGGCTTTATTCAGAAAGCCTAGTAATTAAGTGTTCTTTTGGTAATAACAGAAAAGGGAAAAAAAAAAACAACCCTGCAACTGGGTGATTTATATGAATAGAGGTTTACTTAGCTCACGGTTAGGAGAGCTAAGGTTCAGGATCACCTCCAGTGAGCGTCCTCCTGGTGGTGGGTTATATGGAAAGACAGAGCAGAGCAGGAGCCCTCAGGACTGTGCATGGGTCTGTCTTATCCTTCTTCTCTTTATAAACTCACCACGACATAATCATGGGCGCCCCACCCGGCGCCTAATCACTTCCCAAAGTCCCTGCTTTCAACACTATCATCACATTAAGTATCTTCTTAATACCTTCACAATACAGCCAAATTTCAATACATGATTTGGGAGGGGGGCACATCTAAACCATGGTATCTGAGGAAAAGAATGTGTACGCATTACTTTAGGCATAAATTCTCTAAGTGGCTCCAAGAGAGAGCTGGATGGTGGTGGAGTGATGAACTCTCCAGGGCTGGCTCACGTGAGAGGGTTCAGGCTTCCCAACCAGGGAACTTCCCTGCGTGCCCACAGTTCACGGCTGGCTGGGGGAGACCACAGTGTCAGGAGGGCAATACTGTCCCAGTCTCTCTCACTCATAACATAAACTTGAAAAAAAAAAAAGAAAAGAAAAAGTGGATTCAATAAAGTTTTCTTGGCTGTTGACAGGATTTTCCTCAAAAAGGTGACTTCAAGTATATGTTTCCTTTCTTAACTATGAAGATTTTATTTCCAAACTAAATTCCTTACTCTTTTTTTTATCCGTATACTAACTGTTACAACATGTCTGAGAAGTATTTAGTTTATGGAACTAAGAAGGGAAAACATCACGTTTTCAAAAGAGCTCCTATCAACAATAAGAATTCTACTAAAACTAAAGTAAAAATAAATATCCAGTTTATGGTGAAGCTTGAGTGGGAGAATGGTGAAATCAATGTTTTATGAATGGAGAAAATGCCCCAAGGAATCAGCAATGTACAAATTAATAATCCTTTTTTTTTTAGGTTTTTTTTTTTTTTTTTGGCAGAGGTTTTTGCTATAAGGTGCATACACTACTCAGAAAGAGAGAGAGGAGAGACAGAAAGTGAGAAATCACCCCTCAGGTGGGATGGCCACGCCGCAATCCCTTCTCCTCCAATTCTCCTCTCAGGTGGCTTAAACTCACGCCGGGCGTATGTGCGTGCATGCCCAAGATCCCGGGAGGAGAATGGAGGAGAAGGGATTGCGGCGTGGCCATCCCCCCCAGGGGGTGATTTCTTGCTTTCTGTCTGTTTCTCTGTCTGTCTGGCGAGCGCACGTGCCCTATAGTGAAAACCTCTCCAAAAAAAAAAGGCCAATTCCACAAGAACTTCAATGGGAGATAATTAGGCATTCATTTTACAGCCCTAACTGCTCATAATCTTTTAAAAATCTTTTGGTGGGGGAGCTGGCAGATCACGTGGTGGTTAAGGTGCTGGATTCCCACACAGTCAATCACAGTTCGAGTCCCGGACCCAGAGGCCTGAAAATCATGGCATGCCTGCATGCATGCCCAAAATCTCAAGAGGAAAATGGAGGAGAGGGGACTGCAGCATGGCCGTCACCCTGAAGGGTGATTTCTCACTTTCCCTCTTGTTCTCAGGCAAGCGCAAACGACCTATGGCAAAAAAAAAACTAAAAGTAAAGCAGAGGGACAGAAGATGGCTCTTGGTTACATCACTGGACCCCATGTAGACGATCACGGTTCCAGTCCTGGGACCCAGCAGCTTAAAACTCACACGGGTGCATGCACTGCATGACCAAAATCCCAAGAGGAAGAGTGGAGGAGAAGGGGTTGTGGCATGGCCACAAATAATACTGAGCATCTTGGGGCCATGTAGTAGCTCAGCAGTAATGCAACTGGGTTCAAGTCCTGGGACCTCCCTGTCCATGCCAGGCACACCTATGATCCAGGCTGGATGAGACTAGAGGTAAAGCACGGTGTAAAGACCCTATTTGGGGTGGGATGCTTACACGTGTGACTCTCTCACTCACTCTCTCTAGAAAGAAAGAAACAGATAACTAAACCTTCGAGCCGGTGGTATGGTGGTTAAGGTAGCTGGATCCCACATGTTTAGTCCAAGTCATAGACCCAGTGGCTTAAAAAACAAACCAGGTATGTGTGTGCATGCCCAAAATCCCAAGAGGAATAATGGAGAGGAGACTATGACATGACCTTTCCCCACAGCAGGTACTTTCTCTCTTTTCTCTCTCCCTCGCTCTTTCCTTCTCTCCAGCAAGCACATGTACCCTCCAGCAAATTAAAAAAATAGATATGTTGAGTATCTCTATATAGTAAGTACTGAGGATACAGAAGTGAGTAAAACAGACCAAAACACACAAAAATGCCCCGAATTCCTATCTTCATGGGCTAGCTTACATTCTAGTGGTAAGAAAGAGGCAACAACAGCAAAAAAGAGGAATACAGGGGCCGGCAGGTGACATGGTGATTAAGGGCACTGGACTCCCACATGGTGGGCTGCGGTTCAAGTCCTGGACCTGGCAGCCTGCTTTCTCACTTTCTTTCTTTTTTTTTATTTTTTAAACAATTATTTTATTTAACTTTTATTTATTTATTTTAATTTGGCCAGAAAGGGACAGAGTGAGAGAGAGAGAGAGAAAAAGCCGCGAGGTCCGGGACTTGAACCACGGTCGGTTATGTGCGAGTTCAGCGAGCCCCAAACCCCACGCCACCTGCTGGTCCCACTTTCTCACTTTCTTTCCCTCTCTATCCCTCTCTAGTCAAATCAAAATAAATACATAAATAAATAAAGTTAAATAAAATAATTCTTTTTTAAAAAATGAATACACAATATGTCTGGGATGATACATGCTACCAAGAAAAAATAACATCAGAGACACACAGGGACAAAGGACTTACGTTATTTCATTTAGGGTGATCATTAAAGGTATGCCTGATAAGGTGGTAATTAAGCAAAAGCCTGAAGTGAGGGAGTGAGCCATGCTGATAACACAGAGGGAAACGGCACACAGGCCACTGTGACTAGAAGCAGGGACTGAGTAAGAGGGAGAGTGGGAAGAGAGTCATGTCAGAGCCGCGGCAGGTGACCTGGTCATCTGGGCCCTTCAAAGTCGCGGTTAAGACTGGATTCACACTGGAACAGAGGATAACATTATCTGACTTCTGTGTTACTCTAGAAGAAC
>NW_006159580.1:1772199-1777540 GCF_000334495.1 Tupaia belangeri chinensis | reverse complement strand
GGCGGCATGGGGTTGGGGTGAGTGACTGTGTGGTTCAAGTCCTGGACCCAGCAGTTTGAAAAACACATGCTCGGTGCATGTGCTAACATGCCCAAAATCCTACCAGGGAGGAAGGGAGGAGAGGAGAAACAGAGGAGAGGGGACTGACTGCCATGTGGCCATTCTCCATCGGGATGCTTTCTCACTTTCCTCCTTTTTCTGTCTCTCTCCAGCAGGTGCACACGTCCTCTGGCAAATTGGGGGGGCGGGGGACAACTCTAGCAATTTGGTAGAGAAATAAAAGCAGAAGCAGGGAGAACAATAGGAAGACGTGGCAACAGCCCATGCAAGAGGCAGGAATGGATGGGCAGGAGCAGCACCGTGAAGGCTAAAGAGTTACAGCTGGATTCAGGATTTCTACCAGCTGAGATGTGGGTGCGAGAAAGGGAACTATCCAGGATGACTCCCAGACTTCTAGCCAAGCAGCTAGGAGTGTGGGTGTTTCTACTACTGAAAGAGAGAGCCCACAGAAGAAGGAAGGATTTCTGGCCGTTTGTTTTTTAGTGGATGAAATCAGTAATTTGGGTTGAGCTTTTTTTTTCCATTGCCAGAGGGTGCATGTGCTCACTCGAAAGAGACAGAGCAAAGAGAGAGCGCGAGCGAGAGAAGGCGAGTGCACGCAAACGCACCCCCCATGGGATGTGGCCCTGCCGCAACCCCTTCTCCTCTGCTTCTCCATCTTGACACGATTTGGGGCACACACACCCAGCATGGTTTTTAAGCCACAGAGGCTTGGACTTGAGCCGCAATCAGCCATGTGGAATCTAGGTCTCTTAACCACTTGGCTACAGGGCCAGCCCACAATGGGAAATACAGTCAATTTGCCCTGGGATTGGTAACGTCTCATTTACCTTTTTAGTCCGAGTACTGCAGACACGACTCCATAGACCACAGAGCTCCAAAAAAAAAAAAAAAGCTAGGGGAGCAGCAGATGGACTCCCAAGGTTGACCATGGTTCAAGTCCTGACCCGGCAGCTTAAAGCACAAGTTGGGTGTGTGTGTGTGCATGCCTAAAACCCCGAGAAGAGAATGGAGGAGGATGAATTACAGCACGGCCATCCCCCGGGAGGGGTGACTTCTCACTTTCTGTCTGTCTCTCTGCTGAGTGCACATGCCCTATAGCAAAAATCTGTTTCAAAAAAATAAAAATAATAAATTACACTGGGGCCAGCTAGTGGCACAGTGGTTAAGGTGGCCAGATCCCACAAGGCCAATTACATGGTTTAATCCTGGACCTGGGAGCCGAAAACACACCAGCACCGATGTGTGTGCCCAAAATCCCAAAAGGAGAAGCGGAGAAGGGATTGTGGAATGGGATGACCATCCACTGTGGGGGTACGTCCTCATGTTTGTTCTCTCTCTGTCTCTCTCTGGCAAGCAAACATGCTCTCTAGCAAATTAAAAAATAAATGAAATAAAGAAAGCATGCTGAGTAAGTAAACGTGCCCCTGAACAAAGGCCCCTCCTTTTTTTTGCACTAGGCTAAGAAGAAAGATAGAGACAAGGCAACACTATTTGCCTGAGACTCTCACGAAAGCAAAAAACAAAGGTTAAAATTAAAAATGGGGGAAGCCGGCAGGTGGCGTGGTGGTTAAGGGCACTGGACTCCCACATGGCCGAGCACAGTTCAAGTCTCAGACCTGGCAGCTTGCTTTCTCACTTTCCCGTTCCCATTCTCGCTCTCACTCTGTCCTTCTCTGATCAAATTAAAACACATAAAGCTAAATAAAATAATTCTTTTAAACTAATTAATTAATTATTTTAAATGGGAGGCCCAGCTTGGTGGTGCAGTCAGCAGCATACGGAGCCACAGCTCTGACCAGCCGACCAAACCTCCAGCCCAGGGAGGCTGAAATAACCTTGGCACACAGGAGTGAGGCCAGGAGAAGGGGGCAGCAGCATGACCAGACCTGTCAAGGGCGTATGTGTCTGTCTGTCTCTCATGCATGCGTGCTCTGTCATGAATGAAGTAAATTCTTTTTAAATTTAAATAATAAACATTGCAATATGACTTCGGACAAGAATTCACAACTTGGGAGGCAGAAAAATATGTAATGGAAGAAATGGATTAAAGACCAACTGGTGGGACCAGCAGGTGGCATGGTGGTTAAGGCGCTGAACACTCCCACATGGCTCACCAAGGTTTGAGTCCCGGACCCAGTGGCTTGCTTTCTCACTTTCCCTCGCTCTCTCTCTCTCTGTATGTCTCTCTGAGGTCAAATTAAAATAAATGAATAAATAAATCAAATTAAATAAATAATTATTAAAAAAAAAAAAGACTAACTGGTATTAGGCAAAATGAGAAGCAAAACTAAAGCCTGGAGGAAAATTTGAGAGCAAGGAGAACCGTCTGGTCAGCTGACTGGATCAATGCACTCGTCGTCTTAGAAGAACGCGATACTGACAATGACCGAGAAATACTACACAGGGCTCCCAATCAGCCTGAGACCTCCCCGCGGCCCTTCGTCACGGTTATCCCCGCTGGGACTGCCACCTGCGCCTCACTCGGGAAGGTGTGGTCTACAGTGACGTCCTTCCACCTGCTCCTCTGGGGCATTTTACCGACAAACACTCGGGCCACCGGAGTCTCTGCCCACTGAGGCTCTCCAGTGCCAATCATCTCCCCATCCAACCCGGTGTGCTCGAGGTCTAGGAAAACGGGAAGCAGTTCCCCCTTGCCAAGTCATGGAGGGCTTCGGTGAAAAGCTATGCAAATGAACCTAACACCGCAGGGCAGTTTCATCCTTTCTTTTTATAAACAGCTTTAATACACAGAAAAAACCTAATGGACACAATTCTACTAGTACACACTTTGTATGCTACTTAAAATGGACCCCCCAGCGCTACAGCGCGGCAATTAAGTGCCTGCATAGAGCGCCAGATCCCGCAGGGCCCACTGCAGCTCACGTCTGGCCCCAACCGCGAGAAAAACACTGCGCACAGGTGAGCTCGCACGTCCAAAATGCGGGCAGGACGGAGCGTAACCACCTCCCACTGGGGGAAGGGGTGCTTTCTCTCTTTTTTGGCAATTACATTTACCCTCTGGCAATAAAAAGTAAAATAAAAATAAAAATAAATAAAAAACAGACCCTCTAGGAGCTTTAACTTTCCAGGTCCTGTAATGTCATCTCATGAATATTCTGCACCACTGACCACCTAAGAGTATTTCACACTCCTAGATACTTCAACTGTGTAAGCTGCCTCAGCCCAGGGCCAGGAAGTGGCATATGATAAGGGTGGCTGGATCCCACATGGCTGACTGAGCAGTTCAAGTCCCAAACCCAGAGGCTCTTGAAAAATATGCTAGGGGAACCAGCAGTTAGCGTAATGGCTATGTCGCTGGACTCCCATGTAGTCAACCATGGTTCTCGTCCCGGAACCGGTGGCTTAAAACTCACGCTGGGTGCGTGTGCGTGCGTGCCCAAGATCCCGAGAG
Source organism: Tupaia belangeri chinensis (assembly GCF_000334495.1). Taxonomy (NCBI): domain Eukaryota; kingdom Metazoa; phylum Chordata; class Mammalia; order Scandentia; family Tupaiidae; genus Tupaia; species Tupaia belangeri. The sequence goes on along the minus strand of NW_006159580.1, from coordinate 1,774,065 downwards.
GAGAATGGAGGAGAAGGGATTGCAGCGTGGCCATCCCCCCTGGGGGCGTGATTTCTCGCTTTCTGTCTCTCTGTCTCTCTCTCTGTCTGTCCCGCAAGCACACGTGCCCTATAGCAAAAACCTCTCAAAAAAATGTGCTAGGCACGTGTGTGTGCCCAAAATCCCAAGAGGAGACTGGAGAAGGGACTATCAAGTGGCTGTCCCCCTGCAGGGTGCACTCTCACTCCGTCTCTCCAGCAAGTGCATACACCCTATAGCACATTAAAAATGAGTAAGACACCTCACCCCCACCTGCAGGGAGACCACCCCTAGTGTCTGTCACTTCTCACCACAGAGGCTTCAGGAAAGGAGAGCAGTGATGGGACAGAAGGCTCACTGGAAATGTTTTAGGAGGGCCAGCACTGATGAGTCCGAGTCTACTGCTGAGAAGTTGTCTTTCCCATACTACACTCGTAATGAACGACCCAAGTATTCCACCTAGTTTCTAGAAGAACAACAAAAGCCTGAAAACATTCATGAAGTACTAGACCAGCTTGCATGTCCATCTAAATGAACGATCATTTCGTTTAGGGATCTGCATTGACGGAATCTTTCCATAGCATGTGAAGTACTCCTCACAAGACTTCTTTTTGAACTCGAGTCTCACTGGCTTACACTATATTTAATGAAATGGCATAACGACAAGTAGCACACCTTACACAACCAGACAGAGGAACAAATACAGTTTGTTCTGCAAGCACACAATCCAGGGGCTGGGAGGACGCCCGGCTGGGGCAGACCTGCTGCAGCGGCCAGCAGAGTGACCACAGGCTTTCAGTGGCCCAGGCTGGTTAAAGCAGAGGTGGTTAAAAGACTGTCCACTACAGATCAGGTTCAAAGTACTGCCATCGATGTTAGCTACCGCGAATGCCCAAAACTGAAAAAGGCTTTGACGTATGAAATGTCAATAACAGAACGTGCGAGTGGAGGATTTTCCGTTCATTCTCACTTATCACTAGCAAAAGCAGTCAGAGGCTTGGAGGAGGGGGAGCTCATTTTCATCAACAGTGCTGGCTGTCCGTCCGTGTCTGCAGGTAGACTACGCTCCCAGCATGCCTGTCTCCTTAATAACTACATCAGCACCTGGAACTCAAGCAGTGCTCCATAAGCTTGGGCCAGCCGACGGTGTGGGAGTTGGTGCTGGATCACACATGGCCAAGCCTGCAGTTTAAGTCCCAGACCCAGCAGCTTGGGAAACACACTGGGCATGTGCACGCGCATAGCTAAATCTCAAGATGAGAATGGAAGAGAAGGGACTGTGGTGATAGTACCATCTCCCTGGGGGGGAGGATAATTTCACACACACACACACACACACACACACACACACACACGGCAAGCACATGAGCCCTACAGCAAAAATCTACAATGAAAACCAAAAAGAACGGTGGCCTGCCCTGACACAGTGGTTAAGGTGGCTGGATCCCATATGGTTAACTGCATGGTTTGAATGCTGGACCCAGCAGCTAGGAAAACATGGCTGTGCATACAAGCCCAAAATCCCGAACGGAGGGAGAAATGGAGAAGGAACAGTGGCGTGACCACACCCCTCTCACTGCCTCTCCCCTCGGCCAGCACACATACATGCTCTCTGGCAAAATTTGAAAAGATTAAAACACACACGCAGAATGCTAGAGGATTTGATTCATGGCTTTGTGTGTGTGGGTGTGTGTGTGTACACACGTGGGTGTGTGCCCGCACCAGAGGTCGTGTGCACGAGAGAGAGAATAAGCACCTCCCCAGGATATGGCCATGCCACAGTCCCTCGTCCTCCCTTTTCCCATCCCACCAGGAACGTGGGCGCTCACATGCCCAGCATGCTCTCCA
>NW_006159580.1:1769971-1772165 GCF_000334495.1 Tupaia belangeri chinensis | reverse complement strand
ATGGGAGCCAGCCCCCAGTACACGAGCCTCACCACTGCAGTACAAGCGGACCCCGGCTTTCCACCTTGTAATCTCTTCCTCTCCTTTTGCTCACACTGTTTCTTGGCCCTAATTAAACTGATAAATCAGAGTCCTGTTTATATGACTATTATATTAATGTTAATAATCTTCTTTCAACTATCCTAGCTTAATTAAAGCCATTACTCACCATTAACATTTAAAATTGGGTTGGATGTTCTATTAAATTTGAATTTCACATTCCCACACTGTGTGGCAGCTAATACCTCCATCTCTGGCACATCTACTGAGAACATGAAAGTTCTCCTGGAACTGACAAATTCTTTCCCTTCCAACACAATTATATAATCTGAGTGCTGAACAGCGTGTAGAGGTTATTTTGTGGTCCAAAATCCCTCCCAATTAAAGGTTCTCATCTACAACTACGTAACTTTTTGGGCAGGAAAGGATACTTATCTTTAACCCCTCCAGCAGAGCGCCATCCCCACAGTAGGCACTTTAATACACTCAATACATGTTTGATTACACGGAACAAGTAAAAAAGGGCCTGTTTCATTCATTTTCTTGTTCTTCCAGGCGTTGGCTGTAACATCCACTGAATCTATAATTAAAGATTTGCATGATTCCTCTACTCATTGACCAATGTTCAAAAAGAAATTCAGTGAAGGAAACTCCATAATCAGTCAAATGTTTATAATCTATGAAAGAAACTTTTTTTTTTTTGGAGAGGTTTTCACTATAGAGTGCGTGCACTCACCAGACAGAGAGAGACATAGAGACAGAAAGCGAGAAATCACCCCCCAGAGGGGATGGCCACACCGCAATCCCTTCTCCTCCATTCTCCTCTCGGGATCTTGGGCACACACGCACACGTGCCCGGCATGAGTTTTAAGCCAGCGGGTCCAGGACGCGAACCACGGTCGACTACGTGGGAGTCCAGCGACATAGCCATTACGCTAACTGCTGGTTCCCGAAAGAAACTTCTTTTCACAGTTAAAAAAATGTAAGCTCTTTAAAGGCAAGGCCAATGCCTGGTCTGACTGGCGGGGTGGTACAAAATACAGTAAGCACGCAACAGTAATGCTGCGGATATCAGCACATCATAAAACTTAAGCCACAGTAGAAAATCGAGGCTGTGTTCATTTGCTTATGAACTATATAAATAGTCCCAACTTATCGCAAAGACTCACATTTTCGATTTCTAGCATTATCTCAATAGTCTTGCATCATTCATACAACTAAATTACACACCCTTCCACTTATAATTGGGGTGCTCACGGATTTAACTGGAGTAGTGTAGTAAGACATGTTGTTATGCTAATTAGCTTCTCTCCAGTTAACAGCCTGCGATCCCATCTGATTTCCCCATAATACAATATGATAATGAAGAGAACAAAGCCTCTGAAGCAGTAACCACCAAGTACACCTTCCAAAAAGAGCGTACATCATTTACAACGCGGCCCTATTTAGTAGCCCTATAACAACGCGGCCCTTTCCGGGGCTTTTATCATGTCTGCCAGGACACAAAGTATGCAGTTCCAATCTCCTTCCCTGCGGTCCCGCTGGAGACATTCGCTCAACAGCACAATCAGACAGAGCTTCACTCATTTTCTCCAGGCAATCATGTAAATTCCCACTTCCTCCTAAATATCTCTGGACAGCAACTCCTGGCAAGCCATCTGTCTCTTTCATCACAGCTTCTTTTCATAACTAACGGGTCAAGTTCCCTTCCCTATTTCAACACGATGCACTGTACTGCAGCCTGGCCACCACAGCCCACTGCCGAACGCCAGAGCACAGCAGATTGCATTTCACGTCCTTCATTGTTCCCAGCTGAACTGCCATCTGACCACCGTGCACGCAAGGGAAATGCCTTCCCACGGGCACCTTATGAATTTCCAAAGCAGCTATTCTTTGTGGATTTTCAAAACATGTGCCTTGTCTGAATTCCCTTCATCACCACAGAAACGGCTTTGGGAAGCTGAGATTTTTTTTTTTTCTTTCCCCCTTCAGGACACTGAGCGAAAAAGAAACCGATTCGGAAACATTACGATTTTCCTAGCGAATGGAATCCTGAGGGTGTTCCTAAAGGGCAGCGGAGGAATGTCAGGGCAAAGGTCTGAAACACCGCTTTTGGTCTTTCCAAGGGAAACGAGCCATTTTCAGTCCTCAGAGA
>NW_006159580.1:1763215-1763528 GCF_000334495.1 Tupaia belangeri chinensis | reverse complement strand
CCCCGCCCCGGGGGAGCGCCGGGGGACAGGCGGCCGGCCACCAGTGCTCCGGCCGGACGGCGCGTCTCGGAGCACCGCGCTCGGACCCACCTCCCTCCGCCCCGCCATCCTCGCTTCATTCGCCCGTATCGCCTTTTATTAGGAATTCCGTGGCGACTTCTTCGGGGCACAGGCGGTGGCCCTGCCCGCGCCCAGGGCACACCCTCCCCCGGTGGCCGCGCCCCCCACGCCTGAGGCTGGGACCCCGGCGACCCCCGCGCGCCGGCGCTCACCTCCTCCTCGCTCTCGCTGCGGAAACACACGCACGCGGCCC
>NW_006159580.1:1759602-1762800 GCF_000334495.1 Tupaia belangeri chinensis | reverse complement strand
GGAGGGCCCCGCGCGGTGGGGGGCGGCCGCTACGCCGGTGGCGTAGGCGCGGGGGCCGTGGGGCGCGCGCGGAGGCACCCGGGGGGGCTGGGGAGCGCCCGGGCGGGGACCCGGCCATCCTGCCGCGCCAGTGCGCCGAGGGGGGAGCGGGTGTAGCACAAGGTCGCGCAGCGAGTTCGCGCCTGGGGATGACCAAGGTCATGCCGCCTGGCCTTTGCTTTGACTGTCGGTCTGGGAGGGGATGGGGTGCAGGAAGGAGAAAATGGGCTGCAATGAAACGTTACGGAGAGTGCAAAGGGAGACATCCGGGATTAGGACTGCACGGAACCCGGGCGGGGTTGGGGGATGAGATAGGGCGTCCTTTATGGGTGCAGAAAGCGGATGCCTCCTCTTAAACGTGAGGGCCAGTAAGCTCTGTGTGTGTGTGTGTGTGTGTGTGTGTGTGTGTACACGTACACATATGCAAATCGTAATACTCCATTGTTTTTTTTGGCAGCAAACAAGGAGTATATATTGTGGCTATCAAACAGATTCTCCAAGAAAATAATACAGAGAGAAGGGGAAATGGAGTGTGACCTGGGAAGGTTGTCAGCGGCCAGATCAAACCTAGTACCATGTGAATGCCCCACATACACTAAAAATCCTGTGCGTTTGTCTGTGAGTGGCTTGTTACCCTTTTTGAATGTGCTTGTACTTAGCACAGTGGAAAAAGATGAAGGTTTGAAACCAGACAAACCTGAGTTGACCCTTCTATCACATCTGTTTTAACCTCTGTAAAATAGGGACGATAAACCTATTCTCAAGTGCATAGACCACGTAGAAGGAATCCAGTACATTGCAACATTGCAGAGACTATTATTGACGGTAACCCTTGCCACGCAGGTGTGGAGTATCAGTTCATTCACGTCAGCCATCCTGCAACTGAATTCCCAAACTTGAGGTCGCTTGTGTTCTTACTTTCCCCTTTGCCATTATGTCTTTGATTTAAAAGGGAGGAAGGAAAAACCAAACATAACGTTTATAGAAAAAGGACATGCACCTTGTCAAGAAAAAGAAAAACATAAAGATTCTAAAAACACAATCCGGGAACCAGCAGTTAGCGTAGTGGCTATGTCGCTGGACTCCCACGTAGCCGACCGTGGTTCACGTCCCGGACCCGGTGGCTTAAAACTCACGCCGGGCGCGTGTGCATGCGTGCCCAAGATCCCGAGAGGAGAATGGAGGAGAAGGGATTGCGGCATGGCCATCCCCCCTGGGGGGTGATTTCTCGCTTTCTGTCGCTAATGTCTCTCTCTGTCTGTCTGGCGAGCGCACGCGCCCTATAGTAAAAAATCTCTCCAAAAAAAAAAAAAAAAATACAATCCTATTATAGGGCTAGCAGGTGGCACGGTGATTAGGGCTACTAAACTTCAACGTGGTGGACTGCAGTTCAAGTCGTGGACCCGGCGGCTTGCATTCTCACTTTCTCTTTCTCTCTCTGATCCAGTTAAAATAAGTAAAGTTAAATAAAATAATTCTTAAATACACACACACACACACACACACACACACACAATCATGGGGGGCTGGCAGGTAGAATGGTGGTTAAGGGGCTGGACTTCCATGTGGTCGTCCTTGGTTGAAATCCGAGACCTGGTGGCTTGGTTTCTCACTTTCCCTCTCTCTCTGTCTCTCTCTATTCAAATTAAAATAATAATAATGATGATGAATAAAATTCATAATTATAAAAACCACAATCATGGATTTCTTTCTGCATGTTCTATAACAATATGTATCCTGCATTTTTTTTCCCCTGGGCTTTTACCCCATGCCATTGTTTTATGTCATTTCTAATTACTGTGTCTAGTTCATCATAGAAACGTACCGTCACTTTCTTGCCCCTTCCCCATCGTTGGACACTTAGGTTGTGTCCTGTTTCATTAGAACCACACCAGTGAACATTCTTGGTTATAAATCCCTGTCCCCACCTCAGATAGTCCCTCAAGATAAATTCCCAGGAACAGATCAAGGGGAACATAGTTATGTCCCTTGCTGCCGATTGCCGAACCTTCCCAGAAAACAACGTGAGTGAAATCACGCAGACAGCCTGAGAGCTGCACCGGGCTATTTGTCACTTCCTTAAGGACACTCAGCATTCTGAGTGTCAGTGCAGCAGAGTAAACAGAACGACTGTCATTTATATTCATTATCCCTAGCTCTAAGTAGAGGGCCTAGTTCAAATAAGAGCTCCGTGAATGTGGGATGAATGGACAGGTGGAGGTTTTACTGTTGGTTTCTAATTCCCTCCCCCAGCTTTTTTATGGACCTATGTGGTTTATTCTTTATTGTCCTTATTCAGCATAAAGTGTGAAGAGGAAGAAATGAGCACCCTTCGCAGGGTCTGGTCATGCCGAGAGTTCCTCCCCTCTAGTCCCGCAGATGTGGGGCACTTGGACACGTGCCCAGCATATTTCAGGCTGACCAGGCCAGGGACTCCAACCGCAGTCACCACGTGGGATCCAGCTTCTCTTGGGCAGTGTGTCACTGTTATACAGTGACGCCAGCCTGTGTCATTTTGAGAGTCCTCATGATCTCTCCCAGATTCCTTGCCTGAGTGGTAATCATTTTTCCTGGGGCCAGCGGGTGGCATGGTGGTAAAGGACGCTGGACTCCCACATGGCTGACTGCTGTTTGAGTCCCAGACCTGGCAGATTGCTTTCTCACGTTCTCCCTTCCCCTGCCCTCTCTGTCTCACTCTGTCTCTCTCTGGTCAAATTTAAATAAATAAATAAATAGTAAAATAAGTCTTTAAAAAATGGTGTAATTTAAAAAATTGTTGGGGGGAAACAGCAGTTAGCATAATGGCTATGTCGCTGGACTCCCACATGGCTGACTGCTGTTTGAGTCCCAGACCTGGCAGATTGCTTTCTCACGTTCTCCCTTCCCCTGCCCTCTCTGTCTCACTCTGTCTCTCTCTGGTCAAATTTAAATAAATAAATAAATAGTAAAATAAGTCTTTAAAAAATGGTGTAATTTAAAAAATTGTTGGGGCCTGCAGGTGGCATGGTGGATGGCTATGTCGCTGGACTCCCACGTAGTCGACCGCAGTTCGCGTCCCGGACCTGGTGGCTTAGAACTCACGCCGGGGGCGTGTGCGTGCGTGCCCAAGATCCCGAGAGGAGAATGGAGGAGAAGGGATTGCGGCGTGACCATCCCCCC
>NW_006159580.1:1757988-1759494 GCF_000334495.1 Tupaia belangeri chinensis | reverse complement strand
AGGGATTGTGGCGTGACCATCCCCCCTGGGCGGTGATTTCTCGCTTTCTGTCTCTATGTCTCTCTCTGTCTGTCTGGCAAGCACACACGCCCTATAGCAAAAAAAATCTCTCCTAAAATAAATAAATAAATGAAAAAATAAATAAAATACACCTTTAAAAAATTGTTTAAAAAACAATTTTTTTTCTTTTTTCAGGAAACATTAACCAAAGGAGCCTGTCTTTTCTTTAAAGACAATGGGCAAGTAGTATATTTAAATCCATAAAATAATTACAGTTGTGGGGCCAGCAGGTGGCATAGTGGTTAAGGATGCTAGATTCCCACATGGCCGACTGAGGTTTGAGTCCCAGACCTGGTGGGCTTGCTTTCTCACGTTCCCTCTGTCTCTCACTCTGTCCCTCTCTGGTCAAATTTAAATAAATATATAAATAAAGTTAAATAAAATAATTAAAATATATACATATATTATTCCAGTTAAATACATCTCCAAAAGTTCTATTAAGACTCATATATAAACATCTTGCCTGTGGCCTGGTACTTGCGTCAGAGTATTTACTCAGCTTCCTAACCCAGAAACCAGGAGTCGCTGCTCTCTCGCTCCCTCTCCACTTGATAAGCTCCCCGGCTTCGGCCTTCTGGCCATCTTCAGCCCCAGCCCTTCCTCTCTCGCTCTCTGCCCTTGCTTCATTAGAGCTCTTCCTCTTGCCTGGACTCCGGCCTTCCATCTGGCCTTGGCTCTGATCCGACCCCCTTCAATCCCATCGCAGCAAGAGGACTCCTTCCCAAATGCAAATCTGATTAAGTCATGCCCTTGATTAAAACCCTCCAGTTGCTCCTCAGTGCTTTGAAGATGAAAATTCCAACACTGCCAGGCAACATGAGCCCTTGCAGGAGCTGCACCCCGCCAACCTCACCCTTCCCTTCATTTCCTACCTCGCCGTCATCGGGAGCTGCTACCGTCTCTGCAGTCTCCACACAACCTTCCAAGTCCTTTTAAAAAATTAGTTATTGTTTTTTTATTTGCTATAGGGCACATGTGCTTACCAGAGACAGAGAGGGAAAGTGAGAAAGCAAGCTACCGGGTCCAGGACTCAAACCACAGTCGACTATGTGGGAGTCCAACACCTTCACCACCATGCAACATACTGGCCCCAACTTCCAACTCTTTGAACGTGCTTTTTCTGCTTCTGGAAAGCTCTTCTAAGACCTCACACGTGCCATTGTTTCCCCTCTTTCACTCAGAGAGAGGCTCCATCAGATCAACATGAATTTTGACAAAACCGAAGCAGGAACAAATTGTTTCCCAGGACCCCGGCTCTGGACTTAAATCGAGCAGCTGGCCAAGTGGGATCCAGCCCCTTAACCACCAGGCTGTGTGCTGGCCCGACAGCAGCTAAGCTGGGAACAAACCCGATGTCCTTCACAGGTGAATGGTGAACTTGCGGTGCCTCCATACCGTGACATACGACTCGGCAATAGAAAAGGAGTGAACGATTGAGCCAGCCCG
>NW_006159580.1:1757414-1757778 GCF_000334495.1 Tupaia belangeri chinensis | reverse complement strand
GGGGGGAGGGGGGCAGGGAGGTGGGGAAATAAACTATTCCTACACAAAAGGACATAAATGAATCTTGTGAATTATGCCGAGTAAAAACTCCAATCCAAAAAGGCTGCGTACTGTATGGTTCTATTAATAAAATATTTTGGAATAACAAAAGTCACAGAAGTGGAGTACAAATTAGTGTTTGCCTGGGTTTGAGAAAGGTATCGGAGGGACCAGCAGTTAGCGTAATGGCTATGTCGCTGGACTCCCATGGAGTCGACAGCCATTCGAGTCCTGGACCCGGTGGCTTGGACTCACACCGAACACGTGTGCATGCGTGCCCAAGATCCCAAGAGGAGAAGGGAGGAGAAGGGATTGCGGCGTGGTC
>NW_006159580.1:1756303-1757347 GCF_000334495.1 Tupaia belangeri chinensis | reverse complement strand
AAAACTCAAAAAAAAAAAAAAAAAGAAAGAAAGGTATTGGAAGGAAGTGGCGATAGTTATAAAAGGGCAATATAAGTGATCTTTATGGTGATAGAAATACTTTTGGTGGGGGGCCAGCAGGAGGCATAGTGCTTAAGGCACTGGGCTCCCGCTCCCACATGGTTGACTGCGGTTCAAGTCCCAGACCCGGAAGCTAGAAACTCATGCCAGGTATGAGTTTGTGCGTGCCCAAAATCCCAAGGAGAATGCAGAAGGGATTGTGGTGTACCTATCTCCCTGGGGGTGACTTCTCACTTTCTGTCTCTCTGGTGAGCGCACTCACCCTATAGCAAAAATCTCTCTTAAAAATTTTTTTTTCTTATTTATTGCTATTATTTTTTAATTTGCTATAGGATATGTGTGTTCACCAGAGAGAGAAAAAGTGAGAACTCAACCCTGGTTGACCATGTGAAAATCCAGAGCCTTAACCATCAGGCCACCTGCTTGGCCCACCTTCCAAGTCTCTGAACATGTTTGTTTTGTTTTGTTTGTTTGTTTTTTCAGTTGCCAGAGGGCTCTTGCACCCAACAAGGAGAGACAGAAAGCACCTGCCCAATGGAGAATGGAGCATGGTCATGTCACAAGCCCTCCTCCTCCATTTCTCCCACCTGTTGGGATTTGGGGCACATAATGACGGCATGTCTTTCAAGCCATTGGGGCCAGATTCAAATCTGGTCAGCCATGTGAGATACGGCTTCCTTAAACACTAGGCTACAGGGCTGGCCATGATGGAAGTGTTCTGTACCTTGACGATATCAGAATCTTGGCTGTGGGATTATTTGGAGAGGTCTGAGTCCTAGACATGGTGTCCCGACCCCGGGGGACAGCCGAACAGGTTTCCTGAGTGAAGGAGTGAGAGCCGGGGCAAGCAGCGTAGTGTTACAGCACGGAGACGACAGTGTCGTCTGTTTATTGTGGGCAGCACGGTACAGCACAGAGACGACGCAGTGTCACAGCTCTTAAGGGTCGCGTTGTCTACTGTGAGCAGCACGGAGACGACGCGGT
>NW_006159580.1:1751967-1756145 GCF_000334495.1 Tupaia belangeri chinensis | reverse complement strand
CTCTGGTGGGTTGTAAACGGTGGGCTGTGATTGGTTGTAAATGGTGGGCCGTGATTGGTTGTAAGCAGTGGGCTGTGATTGGTTGCTTTTGGACCAATCATGAGGTGCCAGATATGCAAATTTGAGGGATTCTAGTGGCCAATCAGAGCAAGGTTTCGAAGGTCAGGTTTTTGGAAGGGAACCAATCATGGTAATTGTTTGCTCTCTGAGAAACCTCGGCAGACTCCAGACTCGCTGGTGTGCAGCTTCCCACAACATGGCTTGAGAGACACACCAGGTGCGTGTGAGTGCATGCTCAAAATTCCAAAAGGAGGGAGAGATGGAGAAGGAATTGAGGCATGACCAGTACCAACGGGGAGTGCTTTCTCCTCTGCCTCTTTCTGTGTCTCTGGCAAGCATATGCACCCTCCAACAAAAACAAAAGATTTATATCCCATAAATATATACAATTATTACTTATTCATAAAACAATTGTGTACTTTCTGTTGTGTAAATACTGGTCTATAATTTAATTGTATCCAAGCTGAAGTACTTAAGGGTAGTGTACTATTGTCTGCAATTTCCTTAAAAATGCACTCAAGGGGGCCAGCATGGTTGAGGCACTGAATTCCTACATGGGCAACCGAGGTTCAAGCCCTGGACCCAGCAGCTTCAAAGTCACACTGGGTGTGTGTGCATGCATATGTGTGTGCTCAAAATCCGGAGACGAGACGAGAAAGAATTGCATCGTGGCCATCCCCCTGGGGGTGATTTTTCACTCTCACTCTCTCTCCCTCTCTCCCCAGTGAGTGCCTGTACCCTGTGGCAAAAAACTAAAAAGAAACATACACACCCAGAAAAGTAAGCTGGAATGATGGATGAAAACATGTATAGCTATTGAGTACATAATTGGTATGTGTATATAAAATGTTAATGGAGGGGCCAGCAGGTGGCGTGGTGGTTAAGGTGCTGGACTCCCACATGGCCGACTGTGGTTCAAGTCCTGAACCTGGCAGCTTGCTTTCTCTCTCTGTTTCTGTCTCTCTCTTGTCAAATTGAAGAATAATAAATCAATGAGATAAATAATTTTAAAAATATATATTAATGGCAAGGGGCTAGCAGATGACGTAAAGGTAATGTTGCTGGACTCCCCCATGGTAGACAGCACTTCGAATCCCAGACCTGGTGGCTTGTGCAGGGCGCATATGCGAGTGTGCGCGAGGCCCCTAGAGAACAATGAAGGAGAAGAGATTGCGGCATGGCCATCTCCTTGCGGAGTGATTTCTCATTTTCCTTCTCGCTGTCTCTATCTCCAGCAAGTACTCGTGACCTAAGGTATAAACTTCTACAAAAAAAAAAAAAGGTTAATGGCAGAATATAGTTTGTGGGAATATGAGTATAAACTGGAAAGTTATTTCAATGAGGCTATATTTTCATAATAAAATGTTGGTTAAAAATAAAACTCTTGGGGCCAGCAAGTGGTGTGGTGGTTAAGGGTGCTGGACTCCCACGAGGCTGACCGTGGTCCCGGACCTGGCAACTTGCTTTCTCACTGTCTCTCTCTCTCTCTCACTCTGTCCCTCTCTGATCAAATTAAAATAAATAATTGGGAACCAGCAGTTAGCATAATGGCTATGTCGCTGGACTCCCACGTAGTCGACCGTGGTTCGCGTCCTGGACCGGGTGGCTTAAAACTCACGCCGGGCGCGTGTGCGTGCGTGCCCAGGATCCCAAGAGGAGGATGGAGGATGCAGCGTGGCCATCCCCCCTGGGGGGTGATTTCTCGCTTTCTGTCTCTATGTCTCTCTCTCTCTGTCTGGCAAGCACACGCGCCCTATAGCGAAAACCTCTCCCTAAATAAATAAATAAATAATTCTTTTTTTAGAGAGAGAGATTTTTTTTCTATAGGGCACGTGCACTTACCAGAAAGAGAAAGTGAGAAATCATCCCCCCAGAGGATGACCACACCACAATCCCTCCTCCTCCATTCTCCTCTTGGGATTTTTGGGCACACACACACCCACAGTGTAAGTTTAAGCCCCTGGGTCCAGGACTCAAATCTTGGTTGACTATGTGGGAATCCAGCGATGTAACCATTGCGCCATCTGTTGGTCCCATAAATAAATCATTCTTTTTTTTTTTTTTTTTTTTCTGGAGAGGTTTTTGCTATAAGGGTGCGTGCACTCGCCAGAAAGACAGAAAGAGACAGAGAGACAGAAAGCGAGAAATCATTCCCCAGAGGGGATGGTCATGCCGCAATCCCTTCTCCTCCATTCTCCTCTCGGGATCTTGGGCACGCACACACACACACCCAGTGTGAGTTTAAGCCACTGGGTCCGGGACTCAAACCACAGTCAACTACGTGGGAGTCCAGAGACATAGCCATTACGCTAACTGCTGGTCCCAAATAAATTATTCTAAAGAAAATAATAAAAGGTCAAAATCTTCAGGTCTAGCGGGTGGCATGGTTAAGGTACTAGACTCCCACATAGCCAACTCCTACTTGAGTCCTGGACCAGGCGGCTTGAAAATCATTCAAGGCGCACGTGCATGTGTGCCCAAAATTCCAGTAGAATGGAGGAGAAGGAATTGTGGCCTGGCCATCCTCCCAGGAAGGGGATTTCTCACTTTCCCTCTCTCTGTCTCTCTCCAGCGAGTGCCACATCCTATGGCAAACCCAACCCTTCCAAAAGAAAATTCAAAATCTTGGCAGATCTGGGGCCAGGAGATGGCGTGGTGGTTAAGGTGCTGGACTCCTGCATGGTCAACCATGGTTTAAGTCCCAGATCTGGCAGCTTGCTTTCTCACTTTCTCTTTCTCTCTCTCTGGTCAAATTAAAACATAATAATAAATAAATAAAATTAAATAAATAAATCTTTTTTCTAAATTGTGGTAGACTTTCTTTTTTTGTTTGAGATTTTTGCTATAGGGAGCATGTGCTCACCAGAGAGACAGAGAGAGACAGACAGAAAGTGAGACCTCACCCTCTAGGGTGTTGATCACACCACAATCCCTTCTCCTCCCTTCTCCTCCCAGGATCTTGGGCAAGCACACACACGTATCCAGCCAGAGTTTTAAGCGGCTGGGTATGGGACTCAAACCATGGTCAACGACCTAGCAGTGCAGTCACATAACCATTAAGCCATCTGTTGGTCCCCATTTTTTTTTTTTTTTAAGAAATTGATGGGCCCAGCAGATGGCATAATGGCTACATCACTGGACTCCCATGTAGTTGACCACGGTTCAAGTCCCAGACCTGGAGGCTTAAAACTCATGCTGGGTGTATGTGCATGCATGCCCAAGGTCCTGAGAGGAGAATGGAGAAGGAATTGTGGCATGGACACCCCTCAAGGAGGTAATCTCTCGCTTTCAGTCTCTCTATTGTTTCTGGTGAGCACATGTGACCTAATAGCATATATCTCTCTCGGGGGGGAAAAAAAAAAGAAATTGATAAGCTGATTCTAAAATTTACATAGAAACGTAAGGGACCAACAATAGCTAAAACAATCTTAAAAAGAACAAAATTGGGGGCCGGCAAGTGGCATGGTGGTTAAAGGTGCTGGACTCCCACATGGCTGACCACGGTTCAAGTCTCGGACATGGTGGCTTGCTTTCTCACTTCCTCTCTCTCTGTCTCTCTCTGGTCAAACTGAAAAATAATAATGATAATAACAATAAAGTTAAAAAAGAAAAGAACAAAATTGGGGACCAGCGGGTGGCATGGTGGCTAGGGTGCTGGACACTCCCACATGGCCAACCACGGTTCAAGTCCCGGACCTGGTGGCTTGCTTTCTCATTTTTTCTCTCTCTCTCTGGTCAAATTAAAATAAATAAATGAATAAATATTTTTATTTTGGAGAGGTTTTTACTATAGGGTGCGTGCACTCGCCAGACAGACAGAGAGACAGAAAGCGAGAAATCACCCCCCAGGGGGGCTGACCACACTGCAATCCCTTCTGCTCCATTCTCCTCTTGGGACCTTGGGCACACATGCACACACGCCCGGCATGAGTTTAAGCCACCGGGTCCGGGACTGGAACCGTGGTCAACTACATGGGAGTCCAGCTGGATTGTGTGGTAGTCCAGAAACATAGCCATTACGCTAACTGCTGGTCCCAATAAGTAAAATTTTTAAAAAAGGAACAAAATGGGGGCCAACAGGTGGCATGGTGGTTAAGGGCACTGGACTCCCACAAGGC
>NW_006159580.1:1745785-1747927 GCF_000334495.1 Tupaia belangeri chinensis | reverse complement strand
GAGGTTTTTTACTATAGGGTGCGTGCACTCGCCAGACAGACAGAGAGACAGAAAGCGAGAAATCACCCCCCAGGGGGGCTGACCACGCTGCAATCCCTTCTCCTCCATTCTCCTCTCGGGATCTTGGGCGCGCATGCACATGCACCCGGCGTGAATTTTAAGCCACCAGGTCCGGGATGCGAACCGCAGTTGACTATGTGGGAGTCCAGCAACATAGCCATTACGCTAACTGCTGGTCCCAATAAGTAAAATTTTTAAAAAAGGAACAAAATGGGGGCCAACAGGTGGCATGGTGGTTAAGGGCACTGGACTCCCACAAGGCTGATGGCAGTTCACATCCCAGACCTGGCAGCTTGTTTTCTCTCTTTCTCTCCCTCTCTCTCTCTCTCTGTCCCTCTCTGGTAAAATAAAAATAAGTAAATGAAGTTAAATAAAATAACTAAAAACACAAAAAGAACAAAAGTGAGGATTTGCCTGAACTTAAGGCATACTGTAAAGGTACGGTAATTAGGAAACTGACACACAGATCAATGAGATAGAAGAGTCTAAAACTCGACTCACACGACCAACTGAGTTTTTTTTAATAATTACTTAATTTAATTTAATTTATTTATGTTTTTAACTTTGACCAGAGATGACAGAGTGAGAGAGGGAGAGAGAAAGGGAGAAAGCAAGCCACCAGATCTGGGACTCTTAAAGGGGTCAGCCATGCAGGAGTCCAGTGCCCTTGGCCACCACATCACCTGCTGACCCTCAGTTGAGTGCCCTTCAACTGAGTTTTAAAATGTATTTTATTGTGGGGCCAGCCGGTGACATGGTGGTTAAGGGTGTTGGACTCCCATATGGCTGACCTTGGTTGGAGTCCCAGACCTGGTGGCTTGCTTTCTTGCTTTCTCTCTCTCTTACTCTGTCCCTCTCTGGTCAAATGAAAATTAATAAATAAATAAAACAGAGTCAAATAAAATAATAATTTTTAAAATTTACTTATTCACTTATTTATAATTTGACCAGAGAGAGAGGAGGGAAATGAGAAAGCAAGCCACCAAGTTCGTGATTCGAACTGTCGTTGGCCATGTGGGAATGTTCAGCACCTTAACCACCATGCCACTTGCTGGTCCGCAAATAAAATAATTCTTAAAAAAAATAATTTATGGACCAGGAGTTGGCGTAATGGCTATGTTGCTGGACCCCCATGTAGTCGACCATGGTTCGAGTCCTGGACCCAGTGGCTTAAACTCACTCCAGGCATGTGTGCATGTGTGCCCAAGATCCTGTGAGGAGAATGGAGAAGAACGGATTGCGGCGTGGTCATCCCCCTGGGGGTCAAATTAAAATAAATGAATGAATAAATAAAATAAAATAAATAATTAATAAAAAAAAACCTTAGGTGCCCAAAATTCTGATGGGATGGAGAAACGCAGGAAAAAGGACTGCAGTGTGAACACACTTTGTGTGGGGGTGTGATCTTTCTCTCTCTCAAACATGAGCACAAGCCCTCTAACAATAAAAAACAAAATCCTTAAACTATGGGACCAGCAAATGGTGTGATAGTTACATTGCTGGACTCCCACATAGTTGACTGCAGTTTGAGTCCCGGGCCCAGCAGCTTAAAGCTCATGCCAGGCGCCTGTATGTGCATGCCCAAAATCCCAAGAGAAAGGAGGAGAAGGGATTGTGATGTGGTCATCCTCCCGAGGTATGTGGGGGTGATTTCTCGCTTTCTGTCTCTCTGGTGAGTGCAGTGCCCTATAGCAAAAATCTATTTTTAAAAAAATGGGGGGGGGGGCGCTGGCAGGTGGTGTGGTGGTTAAGAGCTCTGGAATCCCTGAAGGCTGACCTTGGTTTGAGTCCTGGACCTGGCAGCTTGCTTTCTTGCTTTCTCTCTCTCTCTCTCTCTCTCTGTCCCTCTCAGGTCAAATGAAAATAAATGAATAAATAAAGTTAGATAAAATAATTCTTTTAAAAAAAATTTAAACTCTACCAATTGAAAGATAAATTTAAGGCCAACCTGTGGTGTGATGGTTAAGGTGGCTGGATCCCACAGGCTGACTGTGTAGTTCAAGTCCTGAACCAGTTGCTTGAGAAATACGCTGGGGAGGGACCAGCAGTTAGCGTAATGGCTATGTCGCTTGACTCCCACGT
>NW_006159580.1:1745068-1745579 GCF_000334495.1 Tupaia belangeri chinensis | reverse complement strand
AATCCCGAGAAGAGAATGGAGGAGAAGGGATTGCGGCGTGGCCATCCCCCCGGGGGGTGATTTCTCGCTTTCTGTCTCTGTCTCTCTCTCTGTCTTTCTGGCGAGCACAAACGCCCTATAGCAAAAATCTCTCAAAAAATAAAAAAAAGAAATACGCTGGGTACATGTACGTGCATGCCCAAAATCCCAAAAGAAGGGAGAAATGGAGGAGAAGGGATTGCAGCATGAGCATGTCCCATGGGGCATGCTTTCTCATTCCCCTAGCGCCACCTCCCCACCACTAGTCTCCAGCAAGCATATGTGCGCTCTGGTAAAAATCTAAAAGACCAAAGAAAAAAAAAGTTATCGATATGTTTCTGGAAGTAGAGGTCTAATGGCAGTGCAGTGGCATAATGTGATGCTCTGCGAGGCGGACCCACGTGGGGAGAGTGCCAGCCGCCATCTGGGCTGTCATGCCACACACGCGTGCCTGGGACCTAGGCTGCCTGAGGCTGGGAGTGGATCGCAGGGC
>NW_006159580.1:1736734-1745049 GCF_000334495.1 Tupaia belangeri chinensis | reverse complement strand
GTTATCTGTCTCTCTCTCTCGCTCGTTTCTGTTGGAATAAATAAATAAATTAAAAACACAGAGAGAAAATGAATAACCAACTCATAGACCATGATAAAATATTTACGAAAGCTGTTACTGCCCAAAAGACTTGTACGCAGTATATTCAGAGAACTCCTGCCATTTAACAATAAAAGAGAGAGCGCAGGACCCGCAGATGATGTAACGGTTACATTTGTGGACTCCCATGTGGTTGGCTCCGGTTCCAGTCCTGGACCTGGTGACTTAAAGCTCATGCCAGGCGAATGCGCCCAAGATCCCGAGAGAATGGAGAAGGGATTGCAGCTTGGCTATCCCCCTGGGGGGTGATTTCTCACTTTTGGTCTCTTTGTCTCTCCAGCAAGCACATGCGCCCTATAACAAAAAGCTCTTTTAAAAAAAGACAATTCAATTTAAAACTGGCAAAGTAGGAGCCACCACAGTAGCTAAGGTGCTGGACCCCCACATGGCCGACGGCAGTTTCAGTCCTGGACCTGGCAGCTTGCTCTCTCACACTCTCTCTCTCTCTGGTGAGCACACGTGCCCTATAGCAAATTTGAAAATAATAATAATAAATTAAATTAAATTAAATAAATAATTGTTTTTGTTTTCGAGAGATTTTTGCTATAGGGCGTATGCACTCACTGGAGACACAGGGAGACAGAGAGAAAGAAAGTGAGAAACCACCCCCAGGGGGGTGACTACGTCCCAATCCCTTCTCCGTGCTCTGGACTTTGGACATGTACACACAACATCCAGTGTGAGTTTCTTTTTTTTTTTAGAGGTTTTCGCTATAGGGCGCATGCACTCACCAGAAAGATAGAGAGAGACGGAGAGATAGAAAGTGAGAAATCACCCCCAGGGGGGATGGCCACGCCGCAATCCCTTCTCCTCCATTCTCCTCTCGGGATCTTGGGCACGCACGCACAAGCACCTGGCGTGAGTTTAAGCCACCAGGTCTAGGACGCGAACTGCGGTCGACTACGTGGGAGTCCAGCGACATAGCCATTACGCCAACTGCTGGTCCCTCCAGTGTGTTTCAAGCCACCGGGTCCAGTACTAGAACTGCAGCCGGCCATGTGGGAGTCCAGGGCCATAACCACTACACCACTTGCTGGCCCCAAATACATAATTAAAAAAAAAAAAAAAAAGGCAAAATAACTTACAGACACTGCACAAAGAAAAATATACAAATGGCCAATATATATAAAGTGCTCAATATCATTTGTAATCACAAAATGCAAATTAAAACTATAATATCACTGCATCTCTACTAGAATGCCTTAAATTAAAAAGGATGACAGCGGGACCAGCAGAGGTTGTAGTGGTTACATTGCTGGGCACCCCATGGCCGACCATGGTTCAAGTCCCATACAGGGTGGCTTGAAAACCCGGATGGGTGCATTTGCATGTGTGCCTAAGATCCTGGGAGGAGAATGGAGGAAAAAGGATTAGTGAGGGTATGGCCCCCAGCCCCCAGTGATTTCTCACTTTCCCCCTCACTGTGTCTATCCCCCCTTCCCCACAAGCGCACTTGTTCTAGGGCGAAAACATCTTTTAAAAAATGTCTGATAGCATTACATCTTTGTGAGATGGGGCTGGCAGGCAGTGGGATGGTTGAGGCACCCACCATGGCTGACCATGGTTCAAGTCCCGGACCCAGCAGCCTGACAATCACAAGTAAATAAATAAATGTTAATGCTGATGACTAACTGGAGCTCTCCTGCATTACTGAGAATGCAGAATAGTATGTTTTGGGCGAGGGCAGCCGGTGCTGTAGTGGCTAAAGACGCCGGACTCCCACATGGCTGACTGTGGTTCAGTCTTGGACCTGGAAGTTTTCTTTTTCACTTTCTCTCTCTCTGTCTTTATATGGTCAAATTAAAACAAAAAAAGAATTATAAATAAAGTTAAATAATTATTTTATTTATTTATTTATTTACTTACTTATTGGAGAGGCTTTTGCTATAGGGTATATGTACTTGGCAGAAAGACAGAGACAGACAGAGAGACAGAAAGTGAGAAATCACTCCAATGAGGGGTGGTCACACTGCAGTCCCTTCTCCTCCATTCTCCTCTTGGGATCTTGGGCACGCACGCACACGTGCCCGGCGTAAGCTTAAGCCACCGGGTCTGGGACTTGAACCACAGTTGACCACGTGGGAGTCCAGTGACATAGCCATTATGCCAACTGCTGGTCACAAGTTAAATAATTCATAAAAAAAAAAAAGTATATTTTGGAAAACTAATTGGCAGTTTCTTTTTTAAATTTATTTACCATTATTTTTGAATATTTTTAAGTTTTTGCTATAGGGCACATGAGCTCACCAGAGAGAGAGAGAGAGAGAACAATAAAGCAGCCACCAGATCTGAACTTGAGCTGTGGTTGGCCATGTATGAGTTCAGCACCTTAACCACCATGCCCCCTCCTGGCCCCGTTTGGCCATTTTTTTTTTTTTTTTTTTGGAGAGGTTTTTGCTATAGGGCGGGTGTGCTCGCCAGCCAGCCAGAGACAGAGAGACAGAAAGCGAGAAATCAACCCCCAGGGGGGATGGGCACACCGCAATCTCTTCTCCTCTATTCTCCTCTCGGGATCTTGGGCACACGCACGTGCCTGGCGTGAGTTTTAAGCCACTGAGCCCAGGACAAGAACCGCAGTTGACTACATGGGAGTCCAGCGACGTAGCCATTTATGCTAACTGCTGGTCCCCCGTTTGGCCATTTTTAATAAAGTGAAATATATATCTACCTGACAACTTAGCAACTGTACCTCTAGATGTATTTATCACAAGCTCTGTATCATGAATAAAACAAACAAAAAGATGGAGAAAAGAGCCATGGAATGTAGGTGGCTTCTAGAAGCTGGAAAAGGTAAGAAAAAGATTCTCCCCAAAGCTGCTCAAAGGAAGGCAGCCCTGCTAAGCTACTTTGGACTTCTGACCATCAGAACTATAAGGTAATAAATACGAGGTGTTACAGGCATCTAAGTTTATGATAGTTTGTTACAGCAGCAATGAGAAACTAATACACCCAGCAAAAATATAAACGGATGTCCACAAAAAGACTTGCACAAAACGTTCATAGTAGTTCCATTCAAAATAGCCAGACAGGAACCAGCAGTTAGCGTAAAGGCTATGTCTCTGGACTCCTATGCAGTCGACACAGTTCAAGTCCCGGACCGGACAGCTTAAACTCACGCCGGGCCCGTGTGCGTGTGTGCCCAAGATCCCAAGAGGAGAATGGAGGAGAAGGGACTGTTTCTCGCTTTCTGTTTTTCTGTCTCTCTCTGTCTTTCTGGCAAATGTACGTGCCCTATAGCAAAAACCTCTCAAAAAAAAACAACAAAAAACAAAAACAAAAACAAACAAACAAAATCAGCCCAACAACAGAGTCTGTCTGGGATGATAGGGGAGTAGCCAGAAAGACAGAACGTTATGGAAAGTGAAATGTGCTGTATCTTGGCAGTGACGCCAATATCCTCCAGCCAAAGACAAGGAACAGACCTGGAAGTGGGCAAAGTTGGGATTTTGCTTGTTAGAATGAGGAAAAATACATTTTGTGAAGAAGCATGGAGTGTTTCGGCAGGAGCATGATAACAATGACTTTTTTTATTTTAGCTATAGGGCACGTGTGCTCACTGGAGAGAGAGACAGGAGAGAGATAGGAAAGGTGAGAAGTCACGCCCAGGGTGGGTGGCCACACTGCAATTCCCTCTCCATTCTCCTCAGGACTTTGTGCATGCACACCCATGCTCCTGGCGTGATTCTCAAGCCACTGCGTCTGGGACGCGAACTGACAGTTAGCCAAGTGGGATCCAGCTGTCTTAGCCTTCACATTACCTCTGGCCTAAAAATAAGACTCAGAATTTGGGCTTGTGTGGGGTCAGCAGTGGGTAGCAGTTATGTCGTTGGACTCCCACCTGGCCAACCATGGTTGGAGTCCTGGAGTTGGCTTGAAACTCACACTGTGCGTGTAAATGTGCATACCTAAGATCCTGGGGGGAGGGATTGAGGCATAGCCATCCCCTTGTGATCTCACTCTCCTTCTCACTGTCTCTGTCTCTGTCTCGCTCTCTTTCTGGCAAGTGCACGTGCCCTAAAGAAAAAAACCTCTCAAAAAAAAAAATAATAATTTGGACTTTTTTTTTTAAGGGAGATTTTTTTTCCTACAGGACATGTGCATTCACCAGAGAGACAGAGAGACAGAGAATGAGAAATCAATCTCTGGGGGGATAGTCATGCCACAATCTCTCCATTCTCCTGGGATCTTGGGCACGCGTGCACACGTACCGGGTGTGAGTTTGAAGCCACTGGGTCCAGGACTGGAACTGTGGTCGACCATGTGAGAGTCCAATGACGTAACCGTTTTGCCATCTGCTGGTCCCAAGAATTTGGACATCTGCTAGGTAACTGGGGGAGGTAACTCAGGGGAGGAGCAAGGCTTTATTTAGCAGTGGATGCTATCATGAAGCAAGGTGTTCGATCGTCAGGTATTAGATCATAGGGTCTAAGAGCAGAGCATCCAGTAAGTCTGTGGTTATCTTTACAAAATCTCATCTCAGAAGGAGGAGGAATGAACATGGCTAGAGCTGTAACCGGGCGGGAAGCGTCATTAGCTGACAGAGAGGATTTTCTTTTCTTTTCTTTTTTTGGAGAGGATTTTGCTATAGGGCGCGTGCACTCACCAGACAGAGAGAGACAGAGAGACAGAAAGCGAAAAATCACCTCCCAGGGGGGATGGCCACGCCGCAATCCCTTCTCCTCCATTCTCCTCTTGGGATCTTGGATACGCATGCACACGCGCCCAGAGTGACTTTAAGCCACTGGGTCTGGGACTCAAACCATAGTCAACTACATGGGAGTCCAGCGACACAGCCATTACGTCAACTGCTGATCCTGAGAAGATTTTTTTTTTTTAAGGTTTTTGTCATAGGGTGCGTGCACTCACTGGAGAGAGACACTGAGTGAGAATGTGAGAAATCACCCCCGGAGGATAGCCACTCTGCAATCCCTTTTTCTCTACTCTACTCTGGATTTTGAGCGTGTATGCACTCGTGCCTGGAGTAATTTTCAAGCAGCCAAGTCCAAGACTCGAACTACAATCAGCCATGTGGGAGTCCAGTGCCATAATCACTATGCCACCTGCTGGCCCTGGCAGAGAGGATTTTTTATTTAAGGAATTATTTAACTTTATTTATTATTATTATTTTTTAATTTGGCCAGAGAGAGACAGAGAGAAAGAGAAAGGGAAAGTGGGAAAGCAAGCTGTCAGGTCCAGGACCTGAACTGCACTTGGCTACATAGGAGTCCAGCACCTTAACCACCATGCAACACCTCCACACACCAAGAGGATTAACAGAAAACAAATTGCTAGAGGGCATGGGCACTTGTCAAAGAGAAGCAAAAAGACAGGGAGAGGAAGAAAGCCTTTCCTCATGAGGCATGGTCATACCGTGATCGCTTCTCTGCCTCTCCACCTTGTCAGGATTTGGGTTACGTACAAACGTGTTTTTCAAGCTACGGGGTTGGGATTCAAACTATGGTTAGCCATGTGGGATGTGGGATCTGGCTTTTATTTTGTTAGTTCTTTTCCATAGGACATATGTGCTCGCTGGAGACAGAGAAAGAGAAAGTGAGCTATCACCCCTGTTGGGAGATGGCCAAGTGGCAACCCCTTCTCCTCTTTCTCCCCCCAGGGTCTCGGGCACACGCACACACAGCCCCATTGTGATTTTCACGTCAGAGGGTCCAGGACTCAAACTGCGGTCTGCCATGTGGGAGTCCAGTGACATAACCACTACACCACCTGTTAGGTCTGAGGAGTCTGGCTCTCTTAACCACTAGGCTACAGGACCAGCCCAAGAGGGGGATGTTTTTGGTGGCTTGTATACTAAATTTGTTTTCGTCTCTGTCTGGCAAGCACATGTGCCCTATAGCAAAAATCTCTCTTAAAAAAAAAAAATCAAGGGTTAGCCGCTATCGCCCAGTGGTAGGGAACCAGCTTCCATTTCGTCTACTGAGCAGTTGGGATCCTGGACCTGTGGCCTGAAAGACACGCTAGGTGCACGTGCGTTTGTGCTCAAGTGCCAAAAAGATGAAAAGATGGAGGAGGAGGGATTGAGACATGATGGCAACCCTCTGGGGTACTTCATCTCTCCCCCTCTCTCTTCGGCACGTGCACACATCGTCTGGCAAATAAAAATAAAACGAATAAACAAATTCTAATACATCCATAAAACAGAATAAGTAACAAATGGGGGGGCCAGCATGTGGCATAGTGGTTAAGGTACTGGACTCCCATGTGGTTGACTGCAGTTTGAGTCCCGAATCCAGTGGCTTGAAACTCACACCAGGGTGCATGTGCATGCGTGCCCAAAATTTGAGAAAAGAATAGAGAAGGGATTGCGGCGTGGCTGTCCCTCCTGAGGCTGATTTCTCATTTTCTGCTTCTCTGTCTCTATCTCTCCAGCAAACACATGTGCCCTATAGCAAAAAATCTCTCTTAAAAAGAAAGAAAAAAAGGAACAAATGGGACCAGAAGGTAGTATGGTAGTTAAGGTGCTGAACTGTCACAAGGTCAACCATAGTTTGAGTCCTGGACCTGGCAGCTTGCTTTCTCATTTTCCTTCTGTCTCTCTCTGGTCAAAATAAAAAATAATAGTAATAAATAAAATTCAATGAGTTGGGGCTAAGAGATGGTGTAGCAGTAACATTGCTGGACTCCCACGAGGCATAGTTTGAGTTGCAGACCCGGCAGCTTGAAACTCACGCCGGGCACACGTGTGTGTGTGTGTGTGTGTGTGTGTGTGTGTGCCCAAGTTCCCGGGGGAAAATGGAGAAGGGACTGCAGCGTAGCCATAGCCCCTGTGGGGTGATTTCTCACTTTCCCTCTCTCTGTCTCTGGCGAGCACACCTGCCCTAAGGCAAATACTTCTAAAAAATAAATAAAATTCATATATATTTTTAAACATAACAAATGACCAATACACATGACACCATGAATGGATTGCACTATGCTATGCTGAGCAAAAGAAAGGTATAGACTATACCATTCCACTTATTAGGCTGTCAGGACGTAACAATGTGCTTTTTCTGTTTTTGGAGAGGTTTTTGCTATAGGGCGCGTGCGCTCGCCAGAAAGAGAGAGAGACAGAGAGACAGAAAGCGAGAAATCACCCCCCTGGGGGGATGGCCACGCCGCAATCCCTTCTCCTCCATTCTCCTCTCAGGATCTTGGGCACGCATGCACATGCACCCGGCGTGAGTTTAAGCCACTGGGTCCAGGACGCGAACCGCGGTCGACTACGTGGGAGTCCAGTGACATAGCCATTACGCTAACTGCTGGTCTCAACAACATTCTTTTTCTGTTTTTCTATGCAAAAATGCATCATTACTGTCCCAGTAACCCACTATCAGCACTCTGGAAAAGGCAAAATTACAAACAGTGGTTGCCAGAAGGCTGACCACAACGGGCAGCATGAGAGAACTTTTTAGGATGATGAGAAAGTTCTACAGCTACACTGTGGTGCTGGTTACAAGAGTCTGTTTTTTAAAGAGATTTTTGCTATAGGGTACACGCACTCATCAGAGGCAGAGACAGAAAGTGAGAAATCACCACCCAGGCCGCAATCCATTCTCCTCTGTTCTCTCCTTAGATTTTGGGCATGCATGCACTCACATGCCCAGCATGAGTTTAAACCACTGGGTCTGGGTCTAGAACCACAGTCAACTATGTGGGAATCCAGTGATGTAACCTTTATACCATCTGCTGGTCCCACAAGAGTCTGTTTATCAAATCTCAGAACTGTAGTTTTTTTTTTTTTTTTGGAGAGGTTTTCGCTATAGGGTGCGTGCGTTCGCCAGACAGACAGAGAGAGATATAGAGACAGAAAGCGAGAAATCACCCCCCAGGGGGGATGGCCACACTGCAATTCCTTCTCCTCCATTCTCCTCTCGGGATCTTGGGCACGCATGCACACGTGCCCAGCGTGAGTTTTAAGCCACCAGGGCCGGGACGCGAACCGTGGTCGACTACATGGGAGTCCAGCGACAGAGCCATTATGCTAACTGCTGGTCCCCAGAACTGTAGTTTTAAGACTGTTTATCAAGGGGCCGGCAGGTGGCATGGTGGTTAAGGGCGCTGGATTCTCACATGGCCAACCGTGGTTCGAGTCCTGGACCTGGCGGCTTGCTTTCTCACTCTCTCTTCCTCTCTCTCTCTCACTCTGTCCCTCTCTGGTCAAATTGAAATAAACAAATGAATAAATAATAAATAAAAAGTTAAATAAAATAATTATT
>NW_006159580.1:1731412-1736643 GCF_000334495.1 Tupaia belangeri chinensis | reverse complement strand
GTGATTTCTCGCTTTCTGTCTCTATGTCTCTCTCTGTCTGTCTGGCGAGCGTACATGCCCTATAGCAAAAACCTCTCCAAAAAAAGAAAAAAATTAATCAAGTGTGAGATCAGCATATGGCATAATGGTTACGTTGCTGGATTTTCACGTGGTTAACCATAGTTCGAGTCCCAGACCAGGCAGCTTAAAACTCAAACACGGAGTGTGTGCTTGGTTGTCCAAAATCCAGAGGGGAGAAGGGAGAAGGGATTGCAGTGTGGCCATCTCCCCAGGTGGTGATTTCTCACTTTTTGTCTCTGTCTCTCTAGTGAGCGACACACACACAACACACAACACACAAAGCTAATCAAGGGTTGGACCAGCAGGGATAATGGAGTTTAAAGCACTGGATCCTATATGACCCGCTCCATGGTTCAAATCCTGGGCCCAGCACCTTGAGAAACATGCCAGGAGCATAAGCATGCATTCCCAAAATCCTGAGAGGCAAGTGGGAGAAAAATGATTGTGATGTGGCCATCCTGCCTGGGGAGTGATTTCTTTTTTTGGTGGGGGAGAGGTTTTTGCTACAGGGCACGTGTACTCGCCAGACAGACAGAGACAGAAAGCGAGAAATCATCCCCCAGGGGGGATGGCCACGCCACAATCCCTTCTCCTCCATCCTCCTCTCGGGATCTTGGGCACACACGCACACGCACACGCACACGCATGCAGCCAGTGTGAGTTTAAGCCACCGGGTCCAGGACTCGAACCACGGTTGACTACATGGGAGTCAGTAACATAGCCATTATGCTAACTGCTGGTCCCAGGGAGTGATTTCTTACTTTCCCCCTCTCTCTCTTTCTGTCTCTGTCTCTCTCTGGCAAGCACACAAGCCCTATAGAAAAATCTAAAAAAAAAAAAAAAAAGAAAGAAAGAAACTTAAGGGCCAGCCCCATGGTCTAGGGAATAAGGGACCTAAATCCCATTTGGCTGACCATGCCATTTGAATCGTGCCTTGAAAAGCACACCGGGTGTGTGTGTGTGCATGCCCGAAGTCCTGAAAGGAGGGAGAGATGAAGGAAGAGGGATTGTGGCATGACCGTGCCCAACTAGGGGTGCTTTCTCCCTTCCCTCTCTGACCCTTTGTCTCTGTAACACGTGCACGTGCCTCTAGCGATTAAAAGAGAACCGAGTTGGGGGTGAGGGCGTGGGTGTAGGTAGAATGTCCATGACTGAAGTCCAGCGACAGGTTTGGTTTTGCTACAGGGTGCACACGCTCACCAGAGTGGGAAAGTGAGAAAGCATCCCGCAGGGGGAACGGCCATACCATGTTCTCTTCTCCTCCAATCTCGGGATCTGGGGCATGAATGCATGCACATGGGGACGCCAAGTGTACTGTCAGCCACATGGGTTCGAGCCACCATGCCACTGGCTGACCCACAGTCTAATATACTCTTATGTTTATTTTACGTTGAAATTTTCCATACGAAAACATTTACATTTTTTAATTTTAAGACAAAGGGAAACACATGTGCGATGGGGGCAAAGATGTCAGCCAGCCGGCTGCTCCTCCCTCCACTCCGCTCTTTGCACATTAATGAACGGAGGCCCTGAGCATCCCAAACTCATCTCCGACTTCCCCCGCACTCAGTAATCCAGCATTGGGTACTTTCACGTACCTCACAGGTACCGTTCAGAATTCCGAAATCTCATCTGATTTGTAGCGTTCGTAGTGTGCCCGTTTTGAGGTCTCCTTCTTCTCTCCCATTTAATATTTATTTAAAGATGCCCTTTTTCTCCACAATGGCCTCTTTGATATGTCAGTAAACCATGCAGGGCTTATTTTTCAAGTGACTGTTCTTTTGGACTTGTGCCATGCATTTATCACAGGCTTCCAATAAAGCACTTGTAAATAGGAATGGGCCTCAGGCTTTCTATGGGCTGTAACTTTTTCAACAATTCCTTTCACTCCTCCCTCCCCCAATGCCCTCATTCTGTCCTAGTTTCCCTTTTTAAAACCAAGCAATCAAATGATGGATTTCCCCTCCCTTTCTCCTTAGCGGCTTGAATGTGTTTTGTAGTCATTACCCACCGAGTGGCTTCCCCATGACCACTCCGTGCCCCAGTGTGGCCACTGTGCGGGACCAAATTCAGTCTACGGTATTCTGTAGGGGCAGTTCAAGGATCTGCCAAGCATTCCTCACTCCTGTTCACGTCGGTCCGGTCCTCACTTCCCTATTGTTATCTGGCTCATTATCACCCGCAGGATAAAATCCAAATTCTAGCATCTGTTAGAATGGCTAAAAAGACAAGACTGGCCAGACCAAGTGTTGGGGAAGCGGAGAAGCAACTGAGACTCACTCACGGCTGGTGGGAATATAAAATGGTGCAGTCACTTTGAAAAACTGGCAGTTCCTCAAATGTTAATCATCGAGGTACCACGTGAGCTAGCAATTCCGCTCCTAGGTATGTGCCTAAGAGAACTGAAAACAGGTCCACCCAGGGCATGTACACAAATGTTCCTAACAGCACTGACCACAATAGCCACAAACCACACGATGCCTCTCGGTAGAGAAATGGGTAACAAAGGGTGGTGCGTCCATACAGGGACTGCTACTCAGCAGAAGGAACCACGGGGACATGCAACTGCACCGACGAGCCTCAAATCCGTGGTGCTAGAGAGTGCATCCTCGGTCGTCCCGTTTATGTAAAAACCCTAGAAAACCCAAACTTACCAAACTGACAGAATTCCGAGTCATCATGGGGCCACACCGCCCTGCAGGAGACCCATGCCAGTACGGGTGTAGGGCGTGTCCTAGTGGGTGCTCATGTCAAGGTTAGAGGACGCAACCACCTCAAAAATCAGTCTCCTCGGGCCAGCAGGTGGCATAGTGATTAAGGCAGCTGGAATCCCACATGGCTGACCATGGTTCGAGTCCTGGACCTGGCAGCTTGCTTTCTCACTTTCCTTCTCTCTGTCTCTCTCTGGTCAAATTCAAAATAAAGTAAAATAAAATAAATGAATAAAATAAAAAATAAAAATAAATCAGTCTCCTGGGAGAGCCTTTTAGCTGATTCCATCCTAATATCTTTGTCTCCCAGCATCAAACAGGGGCACATTGTGGCTGCTTCCTAAGGAATGGCCACTGGGCCAGCAGGTGGCGTGGTGAAGGTGCTGGATTCCACGTGGCTGACTGCCGTCTGAATCCTACACCCAGGGCTTAAAAATACACAACACACGAGTGGAGGCCAGTAGTTGGCATAATGGCTATGCGCTGGACTCTCATGTAGTCAACTATGGTTCGAGTCCCGGACCTGGTGGCTTAAATTCATGCCAGGCGCATGCATATGCATGCCCAAGATCCCGAGAGGGAGACAGAGAAGGGATTGCGATGTGACCATCCCCCCTGGGGGGGGATTTCTCGCTTTCTGTCTTTCTGGCAAGCACATACACCCTTATAGCAAAAACCTCCCCCTCAAAAAAGAAAGAAAATACACACCAAGTAGGTGTGCTTATGTGCCCAAAATCCCACAGGGAAGAGAGAAGAGATTGCAGCAGGGCCATCCCCCCAGGGGTTGATTTCTCGCTTTCCCTGTCTCTCTGGTGAGCATGCGCCCTATGACAAAAACCTTTAAAAAAAAAAAGTGTCTTGAGCCATAGCTTCCAAAATCTCTTCTAATAAAGTCCTTTGGAACCTTTGATAGTAGCAGTGGTGGTGGGATTAGCTGGTGAGACGCGGGCAGGCGCCAGGACCTGGGAGGACAGAAGATGGGTCAGAACCTCCCAAAGCCTTTCCCAGTGACGACTGTGCCAAGAGGCCGCCACGTGGGCCTCTCCCTGTCCCCTGTAACCACCCTACCCAAGTGACCTTCTCAAGCGCTTGTACTAACATTCAAATGTTTTTTTATCTAGCTTTGCTTTTAAAACAAATGAAAAAACCCTTGATTTTGGACGCCAGTCAAACCTGACACCACTTGACATTTGTTTTCCAATAAAGCCTTTAGATGCCATGACTAGTGTCACACACACACACACACACACACACACACACACACCCGTCCCACAACGTGCCTCCCCTCCCGGCCACCTCAGCCATTTATCTCCCTTGCCTAGCACTCAGTCTGGAAATGACAATGTGTCACTTGTAGTGTGGGATGTTAAGGGTTAACCAGAGACAGCAAGAGGGAGGAAGCACCCCCAGGGGGTGAGGTCACACTGCAGTCCTGTCTCCATTCCATCCTTTTGGGACTTGGGGCACACGCACACATATAGTACTCTTTCACGCCCCTGCACCCCGGACTCACAGTACAGCCAGCCACGTGACATCTACTTCCGTAACTGTGAGGCCACGCGCGGGTCCTGCCGTTATGGACTCTTCACAGAGTTCGTTTTTGTTTTCCTAAGTAGACCATGAGGCCCTTGAGAGCACATTTTTTGTTTCTCCCATGATCTAGAAAGACAAGGGAAGAGGCAGCTCCTAACAGGGCGCTGACATTGTGCTCCGTCCCTGGATCACGGAGGTCACCCGTCCCTAACTCCAGTCCTCGACCCGAGAACAGCCCCACAGAGCAGTTTTACTACTGGGCCGTCTGGCCTTTGGGACAAGTTTTGAGCCCTGTTCCTTAGAGCACTCACCAACAATGAGCCCTGAGCAGCCAAGACTTGATTGGCAGAGGCATGTCACTCTGTCATGGTTGGGATGGGACAGTGAAAGCCATGCCCAACTGCATGTTTCTATCTGCATTCTAATTTATAGATTTTAGGGTTTTCTCCAAGTCCAAGGGCGTTCTTGGAGAGTATATTCTGGAACTAATTTAAATCATGAGAGAAGACTTTGGCAAAGAGCCCTAGCTGAAGAACAGCGATGTTGGAGGGCCAGAAAACCACCAAGGCTGTGGAGGAAGCCCATCTGCTCGCTGGCCTCGGTGGGAAACGGAACGGCCGCGAGCTACTAACATTTCACAGTGGAGTCCAGGTTAAACAATCACAAGGCGTGTGAGCATGGGCAAACCACTTGACATCATTTGAGCCAGCAGAAAAATTGGATAAAAAGCAATCTTTGGCAAGGCGGCTGAAGTGCTGAAAGAGCTTCCCCAAACACTGCCTCTTTCTGCCAAAGCAAGCTTCTATTTATTGGCGGTTCACTTCCCGAAAAGAGGAAGTGCGTACTTGGAGTTGCCACTGGCTGCCACCTGGTGGTCTAAATTACAACTGCCTATCAAGCCGGGCTGATCAGCAGCACAACCCACCG
>NW_006159580.1:1720792-1729856 GCF_000334495.1 Tupaia belangeri chinensis | reverse complement strand
ACCTTCTATTTATTGGCGGTTCACTTCCCGAAAAGAGGAAGTGCATACTTGGAGTTGCCACTGGCTGCCACCTGGTGGTCTAAATTACAACTGCCTATCAAGCCGGTCTCATCAGCAGCACAACCACCTGAATAATTCAGTTATCTTTCTCTGCCTTGTTTGACCCATTATTACCCAGTTCCATTTAACACTGCCTATAGGACTCCACGATGATTCCTTCCAAGCCCCTAGAATCTCTGCGGTGTTCTTCTATAGACCTGGTGAGCCAGTTACTGGTTGGACCCGAGCCAGTACCTCAAATATCACCCCCACCAGAAGAGACATTTTTACTGCAACCACAGAGTCATGGCGACTGACCAGCGAGCCGAGGTTGGTGTCTTGTCCACCAGTCTCCACCACTGCCCCTGAGCTTTCCACCAGGCAGCATTTACAGTGCAGGACCACCCTCACCTCCCATCAAAGCCTCTCTGGTCCCATGCCAAGGTTGCACCTGGTATATCCCCTGGGAAGCTGAGAACACTAGTCTAGCCCATTACTCACGTTCTGTGGTGGGGCACCATGAAAACGCTAATTCACTCTCCCTGTCCAAGGAGCCCTGGAATGGCAAGGGCTCCAACTGCCCAGCACATGGTCCACCATGGGAAACCCAGGGGTCCTCAGATGCCAGGGCAGTTCCTTTTTCATGTTTTTGCATTTTTAAAAATGTAACTATTTATTTAAATTTGATCAGAGAGGGGAGGGAAGGAGAGAGAAGCAAGCCGCCAGGTCTAACACTCCAACTGGGGACCAGCAGGTGGCGTGGTGGTTAAGGTGCTGGACATTCCCACATGGCAGACCAGGGTTTGAGTCCTGAATCTGGTGGCTTGCTTTCTCACTTCCTTTCTCTCGCTCTCTGGTCAAATTAACAAATAAGTGAATAAATAAAATAGAAATTAAAAAAAAAAAAGACTCTAACTGCTGCCAGCCATATGGGTGTCCAGAGCCTTTAACCACCATGCCACCTGCCAGCCCCCGTTTTTGTGCATTCTTAACTCGTTACTTTTTCCTGAGATTCTTGTAAACTGGAGCCTTAAAGATTGCGATCAGCGAGTAGGCTCAGTGGTCTGGCAGATCTCACAAACGTGTGGTTCAAATCCTGTCCCTGGGACCAGCAGTTAACGTAATGCCTATGTGGCTGGACTCCCACCTAGTCAATCACGGTTCGCGTCCTGGATCCAGTGGCTTAAAACACACTGGGCGCGTGTGCGTGCGTGCCCAAGAACCCGAGAGGAGAATGGAGAAGGGATTGCAGTGTGGCCATCCCCCCTGGGGGGCGATTTCTCACTTTCTGTCTGTCGAGCGCACGCGCCCTATAGCAAAAACCTCTCCAAAAAAAAAAAAAATCCTGTCCCTGGCAGCTTGAAGAACACTGTGTGCCCCACATCCCCAGAGTGGAAGAAGAGAAAGGACTGTGGCATGCTCATGCTGTGAAGAAGCACTTCCTCCCTCTCCTCTCCGGTGAGCCCAAACACCTCTGGCAAATTTAAAGACTGAGATTAGCAAGCTATTGGCTTTAAACACTATTTCTACGCTTCTGCAAAAATTGTGAAGGATTCCAAGAACGGTAATTACTGTCTGCTTCCTTCTCCAGCACTGAAGATAATCTCAGATTGCAAGCACCAAAATCTCGATTCTAGGCCAACAAATAGCATCTTTCCCATCACGAGCTGACTCAGCATGACTGTTCCAGGCTATGCGCCCGGCTCTCCCAAATGCCTCCGAGGTGCACACTGGACACCACGCTGCAGGAAAGACAGCAGAGGGCACATGGCAAAGCCAAGTATCACTCTGGACCAGGACCACTCCCCACACCAACCCAGTCTTGCCCCATTACATCCTGATCCATCATTGTTCATGCACAATGCAAATAAAGCAAACACACGAGATTAGGTTTTTCTGGCTACAAGTTTATTCAACACAAAATAATCTCCAACTTTACTGAGGTGGCTGGCCACGTCCACGACCAAATCCGCCTCTCTGCAAGAGAAAGCATATGACACAAGCATTAGGAGCACGCCCAGTTCTTTTAGGGTTTCGTAAACTTTCAGGAACAAAGTGGGCTGGGAATCCCAGCCCTACCCTTCCTGGCTATAGGGCTGTGTTCAACATCTAGGCCTATTTCCTCCCTGGCAAGAGGGGAATGCGGCCACCCACGTGCACACACGTGGAAGCTTTGTCAGTACTGTACACGTTTCCTTTTCATAAACGAGATCTCTGGGCACAACTGTGTGCTATGAAGACCTGCCGTCACGGCTGTTGCCCCACGTGATATGCCAGCCCTAGGCCAGGCACTCTACCTGGGCTACTCATCACCTCTACTTTACAGGTGAACAAAGCGAGGCAGAGGGGAACCTACCCAAGATCACACCATCTGAAAGATGAGGATTTGATTCCAGACCATGTTGGTTTTAGAGTTCATCCAATTTCCGGTGCTCAATCTCAAAATCAGGCCCATGTTACTAAGTCAGTGGGTTATGACCACCAGTAACAAAATACGAGGTCATGGGGAAAGTCATGAGGTGTTTTTCTATGCAAAAATACATCACACTTTCCCAATAACCCAACAGAACACACTGGTATACCATGTGTACCAAAATGCAACGCATTTCAGTAGTTTATGTTGAGTCATCAGAAAAGTCACGACGCATTTCACAGAAAAAATACATCATGGGACCAGCAGTTGGCATAATGGCTATGTCACTGGACTCCCATGTAGTCGACACGGTTCGAGTCTCGGACCCCGGTGGCTTAAACTCACGCCTGGCACGTGTGCGTGTGTGCCCAAGATCCAGAGAGAATGGAGAAGGGATTGCGGCGTGGCCATTCTCCAGCACTGAAGATAATCTCAGATTGCAAGCACCAAAATCTCGATTCTAGGCCAACAAATAGCATCTTTCCCATCACGAGCTGACTCAGCATGACTGTTCCAGGCTATGCGCCCGGCTCTCCCAAATGCCTCCGAGGTGCACACTGGACACCACGCTGCAGGAAAGACAGCAGAGGGCACATGGCAAAGCCAAGTATCACTCTGGACCAGGACCACTCCCCACACCAACCCAGTCTTGCCCCATTACATCCTGATCCATCATTGTTCATGCACAATGCAAATAAAGCAAACACACGAGATTAGGTTTTTCTGGCTACAAGTTTATTCAACACAAAATAATCTCCAACTTTACTGAGGTGGCTGGCCACGTCCACGACCAAATCCGCCTCTCTGCAAGAGAAAGCATATGACACAAGCATTAGGAGCACGCCCAGTTCTTTTAGGGTTTCGTAAACTTTCAGGAACAAAGTGGGCTGGGAATCCCAGCCCTACCCTTCCTGGCTATAGGGCTGTGTTCAACATCTAGGCCTATTTCCTCCCTGGCAAGAGGGGAATGCGGCCACCCACGTGCACACACGTGGAAGCTTTGTCAGTACTGTACACGTTTCCTTTTCATAAACGAGATCTCTGGGCACAACTGTGTGCTATGAAGACCTGCCGTCACGGCTGTTGCCCCACGTGATATGCCAGCCCTAGGCCAGGCACTCTACCTGGGCTACTCATCACCTCTACTTTACAGGTGAACAAAGCGAGGCAGAGGGGAACCTACCCAAGATCACACCATCTGAAAGATGAGGATTTGATTCCAGACCATGTTGGTTTTAGAGTTCATCCAATTTCCGGTGCTCAATCTCAAAATCAGGCCCATGTTACTAAGTCAGTGGGTTATGACCACCAGTAACAAAATACGAGGTCATGGGGAAAGTCATGAGGTGTTTTTCTATGCAAAAATACATCACACTTTCCCAATAACCCAACAGAACACACTGGTATACCATGTGTACCAAAATGCAACGCATTTCAGTAGTTTATGTTGAGTCATCAGAAAAGTCACGACGCATTTCACAGAAAAAATACATCATGGGACCAGCAGTTGGCATAATGGCTATGTCACTGGACTCCCATGTAGTCGACACGGTTCGAGTCTCGGACCCCGGTGGCTTAAACTCACGCCTGGCACGTGTGCGTGTGTGCCCAAGATCCAGAGAGAATGGAAAAGGGATTGCGGCGTGGCCATCCCCCCAGGGAGGTGATTTCCTGCTTTCTGTCTCTGTCTTTCTAGTGAGTGCACGCACCCTATAGTAAAAACCTCTCCAAAAAAATTTAAAAAATAAAATAACAAAACAAAACATCATGGCTCTTCCAACAACCCAATATATTCACAAAAGCCTGCATAGTGCGGTCTCCATGTAAAATTCACTTCGAATTTAGGGGAAAACCCGGCGGTGGTTGGTGGGGAGACAACTAGGCTAGGACAGGGACCCACTGCACTAACACTATGCATCCAGAACCTGCAGAGGCACCAGGCTGAGGCCAAAACAAGCCAGAGCTAACAAACAGGATACTCACAAACTGGAACTCAGTGGCTGACCCGGCCCCAGCCTCGGCTTTCTTGTCTGCACCAGCTAGAATGAGAAACACCATGTGGTTAGCGTATGAGCTGCAGAACAAAGGAAGAAAGAACTTCATCCACTCTTGCACAAAAAGCCAGGCAACAGATGTGCCAGCTCGCCAGCCCATTAGGTACAAGTAGAGCACACCAGGGCGGGAACAGCAGCTTCTGACCACCTTAAGTCACTTTCCAAAGTGACCACTCATAGCCCAAACTATCACCTGCGCAAACTACACGTCCTTCCTGTGAGTCCCAGAAGATTCTCGTTTTCCCTCACCGAGTTACTATACTCATCACCCACTACAGACCAGCACCTGGTCTACAGAAGGAGCGGGACAGGGAAGAACCAGAAAGTACCGGCAACGGGGCCCACAGAAACAAAAAGGAAATTAAATTACAAACATTAAGAGGGAAGCAATCAAGACCAGAGACTAGGGCCAACTGGTGGTATGATGGTTACGGCAGCTGGCTCCTACCCTGGCTGTGTGGTTTCAAAAACACGCCAGCATGTGTGCATACATGCCAAAAATCTTGCAAGAATGAAGATGGGATTGTGGCATGGTATGTGAAGTGCTTTTTCTCTGTCCACGGTTCTCCTGGCGATGCATCTCAGGGGGGCATGTTGTGGGAGGGCTCTTCACTTCATCTTCACCCCCCCAAAACACATCAAAACACAGCAGAGAATCATTCTTAGTTTCTAAACAACCAAGAGAAGGTGGCGTGGTGGTTAAGGGCACTGGACTCCCACATGGCTGACCATGGTTTGAGTCCTGGACCTGGCAGCTTGTTTTCTCATTTTCTTGCTCTGTCCCTCTCTGGTCAAACTGAAATAAAGTTAAATAAAATAATTCTTTAAAAATAATTCATTAATTAATAAAAAATGGAAAAAACCAGATGTGTGGCGGGGGCCAGCCTGTGATGTGGTAGCTAAGAGCACTGAACTCCCACAAGGGCAACTGTGGTTCAAGTCCCAGACTTGGCAGCTTGCTTTCTCACTCCTCCATACAGTTCTGTCCATCTCTGGTCAAATTTAAATAAATAAATAAAGTTAAATAAAATAATTGAAACAAAAAGAATGATGCTGCTTTAAAAAATAATAAACACGTGTGTAATATACACAACTGACTCCAAAGGCTTAAGAATGTTTACATGAGAGGTCTTCAAAAAATTGATGGGGTGACCAGCAGTTATCGTAATGGCTATGTCGCTGGACTCCCATGTAGTTGACTGTGGCCATCCCCCCTGGGGAGTGATTTCTTGCTTTCTGTCTCTCTCTGGCTTTCTGGCGAGAGCACACGCCCTATAGCAAAAACCTCTCCAAAAAAAAAAAAAAAATCATGGAAGGAGGGACCAGCAGTTAGAGAAATGGCTGTCACTGGACTCCCATGAAGTCGACTATGGTTCGAGTCCCAGACCCGGTGGCTTAAAATTCACACCAGGCATGTGTGTGTGCGTCCCCAGGATCCCAAGAGGAGAATGGAGAAGGGACTGCAGTCTGGCCATCCCCTCTGGGAGGTGATTTCTTGCTTTCTGTCTGTCTGGCAAGTGCACGTGCCCTATAGCAAAAACCTCTCTCTCTCTCCCAAAAAAAAAGTTCATGGGAAATGTACATTATGAAAAATTATATATGTATCTCAAAGGTTTTTTGCACCCAAATAAATTCTTACTTTCACTCCAAACTAGCTTCACGGTAAAATCACACTTTAGAGGAACCAGCAAATGGTGTAACATCCCATCACTGGACTCTCACATAGCCGACTGCGGTTTGAGTCCCAGACCCAGTGGCTTCAAAATCACGCTGGGCTCATGTGTATGCATGTCCAAGATCCTGGGAGAAGGGATTGTGGTGTGGCTGTCTCCCCAGGGTGGGATTCCTACTTTCCTTCCTCTCACTGTCTCTCTCTGGAGAATGCATACAAACTTTAGATAGACTGAGTTAATAAAACATATACAAGTAATCTGGTTTTTTCAAATGTGTCTAATTAGAATTTATATTACATATTGGCTCACATGGAAGAAGGGTGGTAGAGGTGAGAGCCAAAATGAGTATGGTTTCAATAAGGAGCATTTAAAGTGGAGTCCCTGGGGCTAGCAGGTGGCATAGTGGTTCAAGTAACAGACTCCCACATTACTGATAATGGTTCAAGTCCTGGACCTGGTGGCTTGAAACTCATGCCAGGCACATGCACACACATGCCCAAAATCCCAAGAAGAGAATGGAGAAGGAACTGCAGCGTGGCCACTCATCCCCTGCCCCAGAGGGTGATTTCTCACTTTCTGTCTCTCCAGCCAGTGCACACACCCTGTAGCAAAAATCTCTCTTAAATAACTAAATAAAAAAAAAAAGTAGAGTCTCTTTCAAACTAGTTCAGACCACATCCAACACAGGCTCCTCTCTGCTCACCTCCCTGCCCCTGCCCCTGCCCAAGTAAGCCGGGGTGTTCTTCCTGTCCCTCTGCCTTTTGCACATGCTGAGCGCTCACTTGAAATGCCCTGCCCCCAACTCAGGAACGCCTGTGGCCCAGTCCAACTGTCCCAGCCTCTGAAAAACAGTTCCCTGAGCAATTTCCCCATGTGATTTGATTTCCTCAAGAATCACTAACTTCTACACTTGATCTTAGCCAAAAGGCCGAGAAGCGATGAGAATCACCAACTTCTTCTGAACCAAAAGCTGGAAGAATTCACTGTTTCTGGTCCAGGAGGAAGATTCAGGTCAACTGCTCACTCTACTTTACATGTGAATGGGGACAGATTTAACAAGATGGAGGTAGGAACAGAAGGTAGTAAGAACTTTCAGATCTTGCTTTTGTATCGTAACTACTTCTCAAACAAACTGAATCCTGTTACTCATTTACAAAAGTACTACCAATGGCTTCCCATGTAACTGAAGAGTAAAGCCAGAGCCCTCCCCTGGGCGGCATCAGCACTACCCACCGTCTTCCACTGTTTAGGCATTCAGATGCCGTCCCTGGGAACCCTTGCCTGAAAATCCACTGAAAGCACAACACCCACCTTTCTGTTTCAATCCCCCACAGCACCTACACTGTGTGACATATACTCATTTCTCCCATGCCAAAGTGCAACTTCAATGAGAAGAGTCTTTTGTCTGTTCTGTACTCTGCTGTCTGCCAGCCCCTAGAACAGTCCCCAGCACTCAGTACTTAGCTGATGGATGAACAAACACCTGCTACTTAAAAACAAGGCTTTACACCTTTTATTTGCAAAAAGAAAATAATAAAGTTCAATGAGTACTTTAAGCAGCTTTTCAACACACGACATAACCTAAACAGGACCAGTTCCATGGCCTACTCATTAACAGCCAGATTCTAATAGCCGACAGTAGTTCAAATCCTGGCCCCAAATGCCTGAGAAACACACCAGTACATCCACGTGCCCACCCAAAATCCCAACAGCATGGAGAAGCAGAGGAGGGACTGTGGGACCACACCTCACTAAGGAGCTTGAGGGGAGGGGAAGCAAATACTATCGCCCTTTTCATCTCTCTCTGGTAATTAAAAAAAAGAAAGGTTTTGGGGAGGGAAGGAAGGCAGGGCCAGTCAAGTGGCATGGTGGTTAAGGCAGCTGGGTCCCACATGGCTGACTCCACAATCCTAGTCCCAGATCTGGCAGCTTGAAACACTGGGGTGCATGTCCATGCCCAACGTCCTGAGAGGAGAAGGGACTGTGGTGGTCACTGCTCCTAGAGGGTACTTCCTCCCTCCCTCCTTCCTGCTCACTTTCTCTGGCAAGTAGCAAGTACATACATCCTACATCAAATTAAATAAAATATGGGGACCAGCAGGTGGTGTGGTGGTTAGGGTACAGGACTCCCACATGGCCAACAGGGCTCAAGTCCTGGACCAGATGGCATGCTTTTGTTTTCTTTCTCTCTGGTGAGCACATGTGCCCTACAGTAAATAATTATGATGATGATAAATGAAAGAATATAACCTGGAAACGATGCTTTCCTAAACATGGTCAGTTTTGTTCTAAAAATCTTCAACTAAGTTCTTCTGTGCCCCCCAACTCAGAGGGCGTTCCTTTTCATAAAGAAGTAAAAAGAACTTTGAATATTTTCATCAGCCTTAAAACCAAGGACCCCAGGGCCAGATGGCATAGTTAAGATGCTGGATTCCACATAGCTTGACTCTTCAGGTCAAGGCCTGGACTCAGCAGCTTAAAACATGCCAGTTGTGTGACAGAACCGGCAGTTGACCTATTGGCTACGTTGCTAGACTCTCCTGTAGTCAACAGCAGTTCGAGTCCCAGACCCAGCAGCTTAAACTCATGCCAGGTGTGTGCGTGTATGCTCCTGAGAGGAGAACTGAGAAGGGACTGTGGTGTGGCCATCAGTATGCTTTCTCATCCCCCCCCATCAAACTTAAAAGTAGTAATAATGACTAATAAAGTTAAATAAAATAATTCTTATTAAAAAAAAAAAAAAACACTCCAGGCATGTGTGTGTATATGCCCAAAATCCCAAAAGGAGAATGGACTGCACTGCGGCCAGACCCGTGGACAGTGATTTCTCACTCTCTCTCAGGTGAACATACATACTCTATAGCAAAACTAGCCCCCCCCCCCGT
>NW_006159580.1:1699445-1706138 GCF_000334495.1 Tupaia belangeri chinensis | reverse complement strand
GGGATTCCTACTTTCCTTCCTCTCACTGTCTCTCTCTGGAGAATGCATACAAACTTTAGATAGACTGAGTTAATAAAACATATACAAGTAATCTGGTTTTTTCAAATGTGTCTAATTAGAATTTATATTACATATTGGCTCACATGGAAGAAGGGTGGTAGAGGTGAGAGCCAAAATGAGTATGGTTTCAATAAGGAGCATTTAAAGTGGAGTCCCTGGGGCTAGCAGGTGGCATAGTGGTTCAAGTAACAGACTCCCACATTACTGATAATGGTTCAAGTCCTGGACCTGGTGGCTTGAAACTCATGCCAGGCACATGCACACACATGCCCAAAATCCCAAGAAGAGAATGGAGAAGGAACTGCAGCGTGGCCACTCATCCCCTGCCCCAGAGGGTGATTTCTCACTTTCTGTCTCTCCAGCCAGTGCACACACCCTGTAGCAAAAATCTCTCTTAAATAACTAAATAAAAAAAAAAAGTAGAGTCTCTTTCAAACTAGTTCAGACCACATCCAACACAGGCTCCTCTCTGCTCACCTCCCTGCCCCTGCCCCTGCCCAAGTAAGCCGGGGTGTTCTTCCTGTCCCTCTGCCTTTTGCACATGCTGAGCGCTCACTTGAAATGCCCTGCCCCCAACTCAGGAACGCCTGTGGCCCAGTCCAACTGTCCCAGCCTCTGAAAAACAGTTCCCTGAGCAATTTCCCCATGTGATTTGATTTCCTCAAGAATCACTAACTTCTACACTTGATCTTAGCCAAAAGGCCGAGAAGCGATGAGAATCACCAACTTCTTCTGAACCAAAAGCTGGAAGAATTCACTGTTTCTGGTCCAGGAGGAAGATTCAGGTCAACTGCTCACTCTACTTTACATGTGAATGGGGACAGATTTAACAAGATGGAGGTAGGAACAGAAGGTAGTAAGAACTTTCAGATCTTGCTTTTGTATCGTAACTACTTCTCAAACAAACTGAATCCTGTTACTCATTTACAAAAGTACTACCAATGGCTTCCCATGTAACTGAAGAGTAAAGCCAGAGCCCTCCCCTGGGCGGCATCAGCACTACCCACCGTCTTCCACTGTTTAGGCATTCAGATGCCGTCCCTGGGAACCCTTGCCTGAAAATCCACTGAAAGCACAACACCCACCTTTCTGTTTCAATCCCCCACAGCACCTACACTGTGTGACATATACTCATTTCTCCCATGCCAAAGTGCAACTTCAATGAGAAGAGTCTTTTGTCTGTTCTGTACTCTGCTGTCTGCCAGCCCCTAGAACAGTCCCCAGCACTCAGTACTTAGCTGATGGATGAACAAACACCTGCTACTTAAAAACAAGGCTTTACACCTTTTATTTGCAAAAAGAAAATAATAAAGTTCAATGAGTACTTTAAGCAGCTTTTCAACACACGACATAACCTAAACAGGACCAGTTCCATGGCCTACTCATTAACAGCCAGATTCTAATAGCCGACAGTAGTTCAAATCCTGGCCCCAAATGCCTGAGAAACACACCAGTACATCCACGTGCCCACCCAAAATCCCAACAGCATGGAGAAGCAGAGGAGGGACTGTGGGACCACACCTCACTAAGGAGCTTGAGGGGAGGGGAAGCAAATACTATCGCCCTTTTCATCTCTCTCTGGTAATTAAAAAAAAGAAAGGTTTTGGGGAGGGAAGGAAGGCAGGGCCAGTCAAGTGGCATGGTGGTTA
The DNA here is from genome assembly GCF_000334495.1 of Tupaia belangeri chinensis. Taxonomy (NCBI): domain Eukaryota; kingdom Metazoa; phylum Chordata; class Mammalia; order Scandentia; family Tupaiidae; genus Tupaia; species Tupaia belangeri. The sequence continues at coordinate 1,704,429 of NW_006159580.1, read as the reverse complement.
AGGCAGCTGGGTCCCACATGGCTGACTCCACAATCCTAGTCCCAGATCTGGCAGCTTGAAACACTGGGGTGCATGTCCATGCCCAACGTCCTGAGAGGAGAAGGGACTGTGGTGGTCACTGCTCCTAGAGGGTACTTCCTCCCTCCCTCCTTCCTGCTCACTTTCTCTGGCAAGTAGCAAGTACATACATCCTACATCAAATTAAATAAAATATGGGGACCAGCAGGTGGTGTGGTGGTTAGGGTACAGGACTCCCACATGGCCAACAGGGCTCAAGTCCTGGACCAGATGGCATGCTTTTGTTTTCTTTCTCTCTGGTGAGCACATGTGCCCTACAGTAAATAATTATGATGATGATAAATGAAAGAATATAACCTGGAAACGATGCTTTCCTAAACATGGTCACTGCATCATTTCATAAAGAAGTAAAAAGAACTTTGAATATTTTCATCAGCCTTAAAACCAAGGACCCCAGGGCCAGATGGCATAGTTAAGATGCTGGATTCCACATAGCTTGACTCTTCAGGTCAAGGCCTGGACTCAGCAGCTTAAAACATGCCAGTTGTGTGACAGAACCGGCAGTTGACCTATTGGCTACGTTGCTAGACTCTCCTGTAGTCAACAGCAGTTCGAGTCCCAGACCCAGCAGCTTAAACTCATGCCAGGTGTGTGCGTGTATGCTCCTGAGAGGAGAACTGAGAAGGGACTGTGGTGTGGCCATCAGTATGCTTTCTCATCCCCCCCCATCAAACTTAAAAGTAGTAATAATGACTAATAAAGTTAAATAAAATAATTCTTATTAAAAAAAAAAAAAAACACTCCAGGCATGTGTGTGTATATGCCCAAAATCCCAAAAGGAGAATGGACTGCACTGCGGCCAGACCCGTGGACAGTGATTTCTCACTCTCTCTCAGGTGAACATACATACTCTATAGCAAAACTAGCCCCCCCCCCATAAGGCTCTTTCCTGATCACCTCGGCATCTGTATGGGCTGATGCAGAACCCTGAGATCCCACCCTGACACCATGGACACAGATGATACATTACTTACGGGGCACAGCACTCCGTCTGTAGGTGTCTCTGTCAGCTTCTCCTCTTGTGAGTCTTGCAGGTCGCTCGCCCTCCAGACCTACATCAATTGAATCAATTGAACCACATCGTGAACACAGGACAATGTGGGAACTGCTCCCTATGGCCAGGAAACTGACACTGCTCTCCTACTCTCACTGGGCAACTATCAATACTTACTTATTAACAGGTCAATGTAGATACGAAGTCCTTACGCCCAAGCTATCAGCTAGGAATTTCTATTCCCCTACATAAACCTGTCATATTGACAGTTTGGTTCCTCAAGGCCTAGAAAACTCACATTTCAATCAAAATGGTACACATTTGCAAAAAAAAATGTTTTCTCCTATTCTGTTTCTCAACATAAAAGCATTTTCCAATTTTTTGGCAAACTGAACTCTCTATTCCTACAAAGAGCTGAATAGCCAAATAGATAAACTTGACCCAGCAAGTAAAATATTTAGTGTGCAAATGGGAAAGACATAACCCACCTAGAACCCTGCAGCTCCTCTTGGGCTTCACCACGTATGTGATCAGGCAGTGGGTAACACATTAAGGCACAAATTTTAAAAGCTTTGGGGAACCCGTGCCTTAATATAAAGGGGGCCAGCCAGTGGCACAGTGGTTTAGTCGGCTAGATCCCACATGTCAACTGCACAGTTCAAACCTCAACCCACTAGGGTTAGAGAAGGGATTCCAGTGTGAGTATTCCTCAGAGGATGCTTTCTCATTTTTCCTGCCCCCCCCCCCGAAGATGCCCTCCAGCAAATTTTAAAAATAAGTAAATAAGGAGCTGGCAGGTGGCATGTTAGTTAAGGATGCTGGACTCCCACATGGCTGATCACAAGTTTGAGTCCTGGACCTGACAGCTTGCTTTCTCTTTCTTTCTCTCACTCTGTCCCTCTCTAGAAAAATGAAAATAAAAATAAATAAGTAAAAGTTACTATTAAAAAAAAATCCTCTTAAGCACAAGAACTAACCATTTAATCTAGTACTTTAAAGTAGAAATAAAACGACTCCTATAGTGAGAAAAATAAATGCTAATCCCAACTCCTAGGCCAACTAAATAGGAACCCGTACGATACAGACACTGAGACACTGGTCTTCTTTAGCAGTTGATTTCAAGATGGAATAGAGAACTTATATTCTAAAGATACGTATTTCAGGACCAGCAGTTGGCGTAATGGCTATGTCGCTGGACTCCCATATAGTCGACCGTGGTTCAAGTCCTGGACCCAGTGACTTGAACTCACGCCAGGCACATGTATGCGCGTGCCCAAGATCCCAAGAGAAGGGATTGCAGTATGGTCACCCCACCTGGGGGGGGTGTCCTGTCTCTAGGTTTGGCAAGCGCACGTGCCCTATAGCAAAAAAAAAAAAATCTTCTCCAAAAAAGATACTTGTTTCTACCCTATCACCAGAATCCCTTCAGTTTTCCTAACAAATAGATTCTTTGGCTTTATGAAACCACTCTCCAGGGGAATGCTAACAGTCTGACAACCATACTCAGAAAGCTCTGCATCTCATCATTCCAGCCTGCAAATTACTCAGGGCCAACATTCACATGACGTAGAACCATCACCTTAACAAAATTCAACCAGAAGCCAGCAAATATCTAAGGAGCCGGAGGTAACCCCCCCCACAAGCATGGCTTCTTTCACACTGTGACTATGTACACGTCTATTCTCCACTGCCCAGAAATCCTATGTTTCTTTCACACACAGTAATCAGCTTTGCTGTGAACTTTTTGAAATAATCAATGTCTCTGCTAATAACGTCACTAGTGCTCTACCACGTGCTTCTGGATATTTGCACAGGTGACGGGGGGAAAAAAATCAGACTAATATTCTATCTGTGTTTAATGCCATCTCATAAATGGCTTGAAGATCTGAGTCCAGTTTTATTGTTAAGTCCTATGCTAGGTGGGACGTAACCAACCAAGGTCCTGCAGGCCCGAGTCCCTGGAAAGCCAACGCCAGTGACAGAACACTTCTGCCCCACATACAAAACAGACTTCCAATTCATGAACCCTCGCCCCCCAAAGAAGGGCCTTGTCTGGGCTATGTACCTTTTGGTCGGGGCCTGCCAGTCTCAGGACGGCTTCGGCGCAGGGTGGCAGGCACAATCTCGGGGGGCAGGTGGAGGTAATCGCGCAGGTACTGGATACCCTCATTGGTAAGGTACCAGTAGAAATGTCTCCAGGCAAACTGCTCCTTCACGTAGCCGCGAGACTTCAGGGACTGTAAGGCGGTAAAGCGTTAGGCTACAACTATAACCTTGCAGCTAAACCCAAGGCACCATGCGTCTCGGGCAAGTTTGCAGTCTATTTACCTCACTGCCCTCCTAGAAAACAACTTCCGCTGTCCTGAGCGCTCCTTGGAATTTGACTTGATCATTAGAGGAACATCCCTCCATGCCCATCGCACCATCTCCTCCTCCCCACAAGCCCCACCTGCATGGCCTTCATGACGTGAAGGTTGGGCACATTCTTGTCAGCCAGCTCCGGGTGCTTGGGCATATGGACATCCTTTTTGGCTACCATCACTCCCTCCTTAAAAAGGAGTTCGTAGATGGCAATCCGGTTCTTCTTGGGCATCAACATCTGCAAAAAATCGAAAAACGGCAATTCTGAACGACGTGGCCAGGTACAAGTCACCAAGCTGACGACCCTAAAATACCAAAGTCGTCGCCCACTAGGTTGAAAACTCAAAATGCTGCAGAAAACACACAAAACGCAAGACTAAATCAAAGACTCTGCAAAACAAACTTACTGGAAGCCGCTCCCTTCCTCACCCCCAGAACTGCCAGGACGTTAAAAAAGACCAGGGATAGGGTCGCTATTAACTCCAGGTGCTCATGAGCTCTCACAACCACAGAAGGGTTACTGGCGGGAGGGGAGGCGCCAACCGTGCCGTCGGAGTATTTGGGGGCGTCAGCGACCGTACCTGGTGCAGAATGGCACGGCTGTACGTTAATGTACAGAAGGAGACCGGAAGAGGAAAGTCCTCGCGTCTTGACAGGACGCCGACCCCAAGCGGAAGGGCTAAGGGCTTCAAACCCCCAACTCCTGCAACTCCTTCCCAAAACTAGAGCTCCAGGACCAGGCAAGGGGCCTCCCGGAATGAGCGGTCCTGATCCGAAGAAGCAATCAGGTCGCACGCTTTCCCCTTAGATTCGCCAGGCAGTCCCCTCCAGGATTACATCCTCCCCTCCTCCATCCGGACGCCAATCTCGGCTCCCAGCGACCCCCGTCCTCCCTCAAGTACTACTCCAACTCTTCCTGCTGCTCAAAAGGAGCGTGCGAGGAGGAGAAGAGAGGCCCTCTGCTACAACTCAGGAGAGGAGAGGCCTGTACGGGGTCGGGATGGCTCAGATGGAGGCTGATAGAACTCGAACTCCAGAGGAACTCACCACGGCGGCTGCAGGGTCCGGGGCCGAGGCTGGAAAGGAAGGGGCATGCGCGGCGCGGCTTCTCTTCCGGTCTGGCGTGGCCCCGCCCCTCGCCAGGACCCACACGCTGTCTGGGGTGGCCTGGGCAGTGCCTGACGGAGGGGCGGGTGTGACCTGGGGCTCTGACCCGTCACCGACGTACCGGGGAGGAAGCAGCCTCTGGGAATTGAGCCTGTGCGCTTTGGTGATGAATGTCGCTGTCTGAGCTGTACATTCCGAAACATGCTACTGTTTTTCCTGAGGTTAATTTAACTTATGATGCAGTAGTATATGCTCTTTGAGCAGCAAGAGAGAACATACAAATAAAATAATTAGAATAAAAGAATAAAAACATAGTCTGATCAACAAAAGTATTACTATCGACCTTTTGGTGTACACAGGCACAGACACACATTTTATTTTTTGGAGAGGTTTATGCTGTAGGGCGCGTACACTCGCCAGACAGACAGAGAGAGATAGAGAGAC
>NW_006159580.1:1698596-1698996 GCF_000334495.1 Tupaia belangeri chinensis | reverse complement strand
ATAATCCTTTTTTTAAAAAATAATTATTTTATTTAACTTCATTTATTTACTTTTTTTTTTTTTTTTAATTTGATCAGAGAGGGCAGAATGAGAGGGAAAGTGAGAAAGCAAGCTGCCAGGTCGAGAATTCAATCCACCATCAGCCCTGTGGGAGTCCAGCATTCTTAACCAACATGCCACCTTCCAGTCTCAACTTTTTGGTACATGTTCTTCCAAACACATATGCACTGGCAATTTTTTTTTATTTATTATTTTTGCTATAAGACACAAACACTCACCAGAGAGAGAGCGAAAAATCACCCCTCCCAGGGGCGTGACATAACAGAACTCCTTCTACTCTATTCTCCTCTTAGGATTTTAGGCATGCACACACACACACCCAAGATGAATTTCAAGAACC
>NW_006159580.1:1694813-1696580 GCF_000334495.1 Tupaia belangeri chinensis | reverse complement strand
AAAGAAAAGAAAGTTCTATTATTATAATCATTCAGTCAGCAGTATTCTGCTATGAAAACTAACACACCAACAAACAACAACATAAAATCATAAAAAAACAAATTATTGGGTCATTGGAAAAGTCATAATATATTTTTGTATAGAAAATGCAATATACCATATTTTAGAAAATTATAAGTGCTGCTAAAAATAGAGCAATAAAACTCTAACATAGAAAAACATTAATTTTCTCTCATTTCTGAGAAAATCTTGTAGAGTATGAATATTTGCCAGTTCTATTAAAAAGTACCATGGCCAGGGGCCAGCAGTTGGCATAATGACTATGTCGCTAGATTCCCATGTAGTTGATGCAGTTTGAGTCCCACACTAGTGGCTTAAACTCACAGCGGGCACATGTGCGTGTGTGTCCAAGATCCTGAGAGAAGAATAGAGGAGAAGAGATTGTGGCGTGGCCATCCTCCCTTGGGGGTGATTTCTTGCTTTCTGTCTCTCTGTCTCTCTGTCTCTCTGGTGAGCGCACGTGCCCTATAGCAAAAACCTCTCCAAAAAAAAAAAAAAAAGAAAGAAAGAAAGGGGGAAAGGGGGAAAGTGAGAAAGCAATCCACCGGATCCAGGGCTCAAACCACGGGTCGTCATGTGGGAGTCCAGCGCCTTAACCACTATGCCACAAGCTGGCCCCCATGTTTACAAAAACTTTTTTTTTTTTTTTTAAATGCTGACCCTGGTTTATTCTGACTGGAAACTCAGACCCCAGGAGCCAGGAGAACACGGGCAGGCTTAATCCTCCTCCTCCTCTGTCACCGCAGGCTCCAGCCCTGCCCTGGCCCTTCTTGCGTTCTTCCACTTCACACGGCCTGGGGTCACCCCAGTACCGAGAGCGCAGCGAGAAGCCGATGTGCTTCTGCGAGTCCAGGCGCACGGTGAAGGACGGCATGTTCACCACCTGCTTGCGTGCCCTGATATGGCGTTGGCGAATCAGCAACGGGCATGGTGGATGGACTTGTCCAGTCCCAGCTCGAAGACCTGGGGCTGCAGGCGCCTCCCCAATAAATCCTCCATCTTCAGGCGCAGGATACAGTCCAGCTTCGTCTTGCCCTCATCCAGCACCCAGATGCGCACCAGGCGCCGGAGCAGGGCGTTGCCTTGGAACAGACGCCGCGGGTCCTTCTCGTCCAGGTCAGCAGCGCGGGCAGCCTTGCGGATCTGGGCCAGAGTAAATTTGACTCTTCACACCTGGCGTTTGTTCCGGAGCCCTTACTCGGCGATCAGCTCCAGCTCTTGATCGAGGTGAGATTTCCCAAAGGGTCCCCGCGGGGTAACATAGGTTTTGCGACAAACCCAGCTCCGGGCTATGGGCGTGGCGGCTCCCTTGCCTACCTGCGCCTGTGAAAGCCCGGGCACCGAGAAAGAGAGGCCGAAACATTGGTAAAAAGAGGCTAGAAGAGCAAGAAACACGGTAATGTAAGGACTGTTAAGCAGATTTGGAAGATAATAAAATATAAAGCTGAAAACTAAGATGATTAAAATGTAAAACTTGGGGCCAGCAGGTGGCGTGGTGGTTAAGGCTCTGGACTCCTACATAGCTGACAGTTGTTCGAGTCCTCGACCTGTGGCTTGCTTTCTCACTTCCCCCCATCTCTCTACAGTGAATTGAAAAAAAAAAAAAGAATAAATTAATTTAATTAAATAACTATTTTTTAAAAAGGCAGCCAGCAAGACTGACATGCGGTCTCCGCGTCACCCAGGTCGTAGATTCACCCAGGACTC
>NW_006159580.1:1691152-1694782 GCF_000334495.1 Tupaia belangeri chinensis | reverse complement strand
CGGATACTACAGTGATCCAGCGACATCAGACCAAGGAACTCCTCCACATAAATCCCTTTCCTGAACCCCCCGGCTCACTTAGAAAAATATCAAAGTCTGGGGTCCAGACGGTGGCACAGTGGTAGCAAAATAGTCAATAAGGCTGACTCACGCGGGCAGGTTCCAGGGTCACACAGATACATCCCTGGGTACACTGGGTGCACATGCCCATCATCTGGGGCTGGCTGGGCTGGGCTGTGGTGTGGGGGCCCTATTGAGGGAGCTTGTCTCTCTGTCTCTTGCTCATGGAAGAAATAAATGAATAAACTTTTAATAAAGAAAAAAAAATATTCAAAGTCTTTTTTTTCTTTTTGGAGAGGATTTTGCTATAGGGCACATGTGTTCGCCAGAAAGACAGAGAGACAGAAAGCAAGAAATCACCCCCAGGAGGGATGGCCACGCCACAATCCCTTCTCCATTCTCCTCTCAGAAGTTTGAGCACATACGCACACGCACCTGGCACGTGAGTTTAAGCCACCAGGTCTGGGACTCGAACCACTGTTGACTACGTGGGAGTCCAGCGACATAGCCATTATGCCATCTGCTGGTCCCCAGAGATGATCTTATCATAGACCTACTGAACGAAGCAAAACGGGTTCAGCAAGATGCTGAAATATACAACCAAACACCAGGTATTGCTGGGTGGGCTCATATCCGGGCTTTATACCAGTGTTGGATCCCCAAAACAAGATCTCCCTCTGGTAAAGCAGTCTCTATGTCCCTATGTACAAAATTGCTACCAAAAAAGATATTGACATCCAAGTCCAGGACTCAAGCCCCACAGTCAGCCATCTGCTCTCCAGTGCCTTAACCTCCACACCACTGGCTGGCCCTCAAATGTATGTTTTAAAAACATTGCCTCTGGGAACAGAAGATGGCATCATGATTACATCACTGGACTCCCACATGGCTGACTGCGGTTTGAGTCCTGGACCCAGCAGCTTGAAACTCAGGCAGGGCGCACATGCATGGGTGCCCAAAATCCCAAGAGGACAGAGGAGGAAAAGGGATTACAGAGTCGCCATCTCCTCGAGGGGTGATCCTCTGTCTCTCTGGTGAGCACAGTCACCCTAAAAATTTTTTTAAGAATTATTTTATTTAACATTTATTATTTATTTTAATTTAACCAGAAAAGGGGGAGAGAGAGATAGAGAGAGAGAAAGTGAGAAAGCAAGCTGCCAGCTCCAGGACTCGAACTGCGGTCGTCCATGTGGGAATCCAGTGCCCTTAACCACCATGCCACTGGCCAGCCCCACAAAGATGTTTCTAAAAGATAAATACATAGATAAAGACATTGCCTTTAATGAGATATACATAGGTATACCACGTGCTAAAGATTAAAAAAAAAGATCAAACAAAATCCCTTAGGTTTAAAGGAATGGAGGTTTCTTGCTCAAGGACACAGAGGTGAAAGGTGACAGAGCTGGTCTCTGACCTCTGACCGCAGGGCTTATCCACTTCCCTGCTGCCTGAGGCTCCCCATTTCCCCTTTGCAATGGATTCTTCCTTCTGGGATGGCGCTGGGGCCAGGGAGCCAGAGCTGAGGATGTGGTCAGTGTGAAGAGGAGTTCACCTCTGCTGCCGCTAAGAATCCCCTGGAAGAATGGCCACTTTCAACACTCTCAGTCAACAGGAAATCCGAGCCAGAGGAATAAGGCAGGAGAAAGAAAGCATCCAAAGTGAAAGAGGAAGTTAAAGTAACCCTATTTGTAGACAATATGTGTGTGTGTGTGTGTGTGTGTGTGTGTGTGTGTGTAAAACCCCAAAGACACCACAAAAGAACTCTTAGAACTGAAAAACAAATTCAGTAAAGTTGCAGGATACAAAATCAACATCCACAAATTGATCGCACTTTAATACGTTTAACCCTAACAATGAAATACCTGAAAAAGAAATTTTAAAAGCAACTGCATTTACAGTAGTCACAAAGAAAATACCTAGGAATAAATGTAATTAAGGAGGTAAAGAGCTCTATAATGAAAACTTTAAGTCACTGATGAAAGAAATCGAAGAAAACTCCAAAAAGTAGAAAGACATCCCATTTTCATGGGCTGAAAGAATCAATACTGGGACCAGCAGGTGTCATAATGGTTATATCGCTGGACTCCCACATGTCCGATTGCAGTTCAAGTCCCAGACCTGGAGTCCTGAAACTCACATGGGGTGTGTGTGCACAGGCATGGCCAAAATCCCGAGAGGAGAATGGAGGAGAAGGGGTTGCGGTGTGGCTATCCTCCCTGGGGTGGTGATTTCTTGCTTTCAGTCTCTCTCTGTCTCTCTGGTGAGCATACGTGCTCTATAGCAAAAATCTCTCTTAAAAAAAAAAAAAAAAAAGGAAGAAAGAAAAGATCAATATTATTAAATTGTCTATACTTCTGGGACCAACACACAACATAATGGTTATGTCGTTGGACACCCACATAGTTGATTGCCATTCAGGTTCTGGACCCAGGAGCTTAAAACTCATGCCGGGTGCATGTGCGTGCCCAAGATCCCAAAAGAAAATGGAGGAGAAGGGATTATGGTGTGGCTATCCTCCCACCCCGGGAGGGTGATTTCTTGCTTTTGGTCTCTCTGTCTCTCTGTCTCTCTGGTGAGCTCGTGCTCTCTATAGCAAAAATCCCCCCTTCCAAAAAAAAGTCTATACTATCAAAAGCAATATAAAAGTCAATGTAATACTCACACCTATGAAAATACCGATGACATTTTTTATAGGATTAGAATTAACTAGTATAAAAGTTGTAAGAAACCTCAAAGACTCCAAGTAACCAAGGCAATACTGAGCAAAAAGAATGAAATTGGAGGGACCAGCAGTTGGTGTAATGGCTATGTCACTGGACTCCCATGTAGCCTACTGTGGTTCGAGTCCTAGACCCGGTGGCTTAAACTCACCCCAAGTGCGTGTGCATGCGTGCCCAAGATCCCGAGAGGAGAATGGAGGAGAAGGGATTGTGGCATGGCCATCCTCCTGGGGGGTGATTTCTTGCTTCTTGTCTCTCTGTCTTTCTGGCCAGTGCATGCACCCTAAACCTCTCAAAAAAAAAAAAAAAAGAAATAAAAGAAATTGGAGGCATTGTATTACTGGATTTCAAAATATACTATAAAGCCATAGTAACAAAAACAGCAAGCTATTAGTAAAAACAAACAAACAAAAACAAAAACAAAACACCCCCCCAAAAAAGGACACATAGACCAATGGAATAGAACAGAGAAGAACCCCAGAATAAATCCTCATATCTACAGCCAACTGGTTTCCACAGAGGTGCCAAGGCTATCCCTTAGGGTAGACAGTCTCTTCCCTAATGGCGCCGAAGGGCCAGTTCCGTGGTGCAACAGGAATGCGCTGCTGAGGAGGAGCTGGCTCCCACACATGCCTGCAGTTTGAACCTCTGACCCAGTGGGCCTGAAACACACTGGACACTTGCATGCGCACCCAAGATCTGATGGACTCAGAACTGACGGAAGGGATCACAGCGTGACCAGACCCTGCAGAGGGTGCTTCTTTCTTTCTCTCACACACCAACTTTTTAAAAAATATTTACTTGGGGGATCAGCAGTTAGCGTAATGGCTATGTTACTGGACTCCCATTT
>NW_006159580.1:1688067-1690993 GCF_000334495.1 Tupaia belangeri chinensis | reverse complement strand
TTTATTTATTTATTATTATTATTATTATTATTTAAAAATTTGACCAGAGAGAGAGAAAAGGAAAGTGAGAAAGCAACCTACCAGGTCCAGGACTGGAATCATGGTTGGACATGTGGAATCCTACCATGCCACCTGCCGACTCTCTCACTCTCATTCTTTTTTATTTTAAGAATTATTTTAACTCTATTCATTCATTCATTTATTTTAACTTGACTAGAGACGAACAGAGAGAGAGAAAGAGAGAGAGGGAAAGTGAGAAAGTAAGCTGCCAGGTCTGGGACTTGAACCACCGTTGCCCATGGGGGAGTCCAGCACCTTTGACCACCACGCCACCTGCTGGCCCCATCACTCTCACTCTTGCTCTCATGTGTGCAAGCACACACTCTTCATGAATAAAGAAAGAGTAAAGTAAATGGCTCTAGGAAAAACTGGACATCTAGTTGTGAAGACTGAAGCCAAACCAATATTTCTCATTATATGCAAAATTTAACTTCAAATGGATTAAATCTTAAACATAAAACCTGACACTTGAAGCTACTAGAAGAAAAAAAATGTAGAGAAAATGCTTCAGGACATTGGTACTAGCCAAAGCTTTATGAATAAAATCTCAACAGAGTGGGGAAGAAAAGCAAAAATAGGCAAATGGGATTATAGTAAACTATTAAACATCTATACAGCAAAGTAAATAATCAACAGAATGAAGAGACAGCCCCAGAATGGGAGGAGATATTTGCATACTATCCATTTTCCAAGGGATTAAAAACCCGCCCGAATTAGACAGAGAACTCAACTCCATAGCAAAACAAAATAAATAAAACAACAAGACAAAAACAAGGGGCCAAGTAGGTGGTGTGGAGGTTAAGGTGCTGGAACCCACACAACTGACTTCATGATGTAAGTCTCGGTCCTGGTGGCCCGAAAGACAGGCCAAGCGCAGGCGCATGTGTGTGTGTGCCCAACATCCCGAGAGTAAAAAGAAGGAAAAGGAATTGTGATGGGGCCATGCAGACAACACAAGCTGGTAAAGAGGCTGTCTCCCATGGCCTGGGCTGGGAAGAAACGGCAAGAAAAAGGCCAGTGGTTTACTAACTCTCCTTGTGTCGCTTTACTGGTCTGTAGTTAATTTTTTTTGCCGTGAGTTTTACTGTTATTACGGTACTTTGTAAGGGTAAAATATAACCCCCAACTATTAAAGCCAATTAGTGATTTTTTGTAGGAATGTGGTTTTTTAAGATGAGGGCTAGGAAGTATGAGACTCTCTCACTTGTCTATTTTAAGCCAAAATTAACATTTGTTAGGTCAAATTAGTATAAACTAAATTAGCCTTAGAAGCATATGCAGACTAAGTTAGTTTAAGGCTAGTTTTATATAAATACTCCTTGTTAAAGCTACAGGCCAAAGTTAGCTCTGCTAGGCAAAGTCAGCACATCCACCCAGAGATAAAATAAAAAAAACTCACTAATTGACAGACTCAGCAAATAAAACAAAAACCCATGTTTTTTTTTTTTAAGAAAGGAAAAGCCTGACTGGCGAGGACAGGATGAACAAATTTGAGGGCTCTAGAAAAAGATTAATTATTTTAGCTGGGAGTTTTTATCTAAAGCAACAGGTAGCTTTTAACTACAAAGAGTTTTTTTTTATCTATGTGCTGTTGACTATGAAAAACTGCTAATAAAACATTCTGTGTTGTCTCCTGAGCTATAAGATTATTTTTCTTTCCCATATAAGATTATAGACTCACCTTTTATTGTTATAATGTATGGATAGTCTATATATTAACTGTGTCTTTATTTAACAAAACAAGATTTCTATCTAGGTCTTTGCAACCAGCAATGTTATTGCCCTGGTCCGGGATTAAAGCTATTAAACATTCTGCAAGCCCCTTTTTTAAAAGACCCTTTTCAGTACTCAAGATTTAAGAAGAAGATACAACAGACAAATGGACTTCCTCATTTTAAAAACTACGATTGATTTTTACCTAATTTGACAAGACAAACAGCATGTTTTATAATGATTGAATTTATGCTTTGTATACCCTGTTCCTTAGAGTGGGATTTTTACTACCCCTCACCCCCTTTACTTCCTAAACCTCCCTCAAAAATATGCATGTCTTGGGAACCAGCAGTTAGCGTAATGGCCATGTCGCTGGACTCCCACATAGTTGACCACGGTTCGTGTCCCGGACCCGGTGGCTTAAAACTCACGCTGGGCGCGTGTGCGTGCTTGCCCAAGATCCTGAGAGGAGAATGGAGGAGAAGGGATTACAACGTGGCCATCCCCCCTGGGGGGTGATTTCTCGCTTTTTGTCTCTACGTCTCTCTCTGTCTGTCTGGCGAGCGCACGCGCCCTACAGGCAGCCTAGAGTTCTGCTCTGGCTGTGGCCGGCTGAGAACATGCTAAGAGGCACTGAGGTCTTAGTCTAATTTTTGTTTCTGTTCACCTGTGCCGCCTCCTACAAGTCAACCCACCCCCACCGAGGCTAGACCCCGGCAGAATTGCAGTGTGGTTATGCCCCCCTGGGGTGTGATTTCTCATTCTCTCTGTCTCTCTGCAAGTGCATGTGCCCTATAGCAAACTAAACAAGAACAAACCAATTTGAAAACGAAGAAGCAGTTCTGAAAAGAAGATACACAGATGGCAAAGAATCGTTTGAAAAAATGTTCAAAAGACCAGCCAGTGGCATGGTAGTTAAGGCGGCTAGATCCCACATGGCTGGTGACTATGTGGTTTGAGTCCTAGACCTGGTGGCTTGAGAAATATGCCAGGCACTTATGGGTGCCCAAAATCCTGAGGGGAGGGAGACACGGAGGAGAAGGGATTGCAGTGTGACCATCCCTCATGGAGGTGCTTTTTCACTACCCTCTCCCTAGTCCCCATCCCTCTCCAATGAGCACACTGCAACCTCTGGCAAGTTTAAAAAAAAAGA
>NW_006159580.1:1680511-1687928 GCF_000334495.1 Tupaia belangeri chinensis | reverse complement strand
GGATGGTCACGCCGCAATCCCTTCTCCTCCATTCTCCTCTCGGGATCTTGGGCACGCACGCACACGCGCCCGGCGTGAGTTTTAAGCCACCGGGTCCAGGACGTGAACCGCGGTCGACTACGTGGGAGTCCAGCGACATAGCCATTACGCTAACTGCTGGTTCCCAGGAAAAGAAAATGTTAACATCACTAATCATTAGGAAAATGTAGATCAAAACTCAATATTGTCTCAGTCCAGTTGGATTTTTTTTCTTTTGTTTTTTTTGGAGAGGTTTTTGCTATAGGGCGTGTGCGCTCGCCAGACAGACAGAGAGAGACATAGAGACAGAAAGCGAGAAGTCACCCCCCAGGGGGGATGGCCACGCCACAATCCCTTCTCCATTCTCCTCTCGGGATCTTGGGCACGCACGCACATGCACCCGGTGTGAGTTTAAGCCACTGGGTCTGGGACTCGAACCGCGGTCAACTACATGGGAATCTAGCGACATAGCCATTATGCTAACTGCTGGTCCCTGGATTTTTTTTTTTTTTTTTTAACCATAGGTTGCATGTGTTCATCAGAACAAGAGACAGGCACAGAGAGAGGGAAAGTGAGAAATCACCCCCAACAGGGGATGGCCACACCACGATCCTTTCTCCTTTCTCCTCTTGGGATTTCAGGCACACACTCACACCTGCCTGGCGTGGTTTTCAAGCTTTTCCCGGATTCAAATTGTGGTCAGCCGTGTGATGGTCCAACACCTTAACCAGTACTCCACCCGCTGACCAAAGTTAGAATGGTTATTATCAAAACAAAAAATAACAAATGCTCTCAACAACATGGCAAAAAGGGCACTCCTTCACAGTTAGTGGAAACATAAATCGGCACATCCATTGCAGGAAACCGTGGTTCCTCAGAAAACTGAAAGTAGGGGCTGGCAGGTGCCATGGTAGTTAAGGGCATGTTATAGTCTACTCAGCGAGAAATAAGAGGACAGCCAGACGTAGCCAAGTTTATTGGAGTTTACTGATTAAGCCGGTGGCATACGGGGGACTCGTGTCTCTCAAAACCCCGCAGCCCCGAGTGAAAGGAGAAAGGAGCTTATATAGGCCAAAAGCGCACAGGTGTTTTACAAGGGCAAAGGAACAAAGTGAAGAGGCGTCAGGAGAGATGGGGGGGAGGGATTTCATCTTCAAAGCAAAAACGCCAGTTACAGAAGCAAAGCAAGCAGGTTAATTAGTCTCAAGGGTAAGTTCTGATTACAATGGATTGTTATTGTTATTTTTTTAACTTGTCCAGAGAGAGAGAATTCAGCGCCTTTAACCACCATGCCACCTGCCAGCCCCGTCGAAACTCCTTTTTGTGATGCTAGTCAGTGTTCACTCCTTCCAGAATAATCAGAAATTTTTTTCTCAATGCAGAATTTTTTTTTTTAATTGTTTTAGAGAGATTTTTGCTATAAGGCACCTGTGCTCGCTGGAGAGACAGGGAGACAGACAGAAAGTGAGAAATCACCCCCTAGGGAGGGGGGATGGCCACGTTGCAGTCCCTTCTCATCCATTCTCTTCTTAGGATTTTAGGCATGCACATGCACGCCCCAGTGTGAGTCTTTTGTTTTGTTTTGTTTTGCTCTTTTGAGAGGTTTTTGCTATAGGGCGTGTGCACTCACCAGAAAGACAGAGACAGGGGTTTTTGCTATAGGGCGTGTGCACTCACCAGAAAGACAGAGACAGGGAGACAGAAAGCATCCCCCAGGGGGGATGGCCACGCTGCAATTCCTTCTCATCCATTTTCCTCTTGGGATCTTGGGCACATACGTACACACACCAGGTGTGATTTTAAGCCACTGGGTCCAGGATTCAAACTGTAGTCAACTATGTGGCAGTCCAGTGACGTAGCCATTATGCTAACTGCTGGTCCCAAATAAAATAATTCTTAAAAAATAAAATAAAACTAGAGACCTGCAGCTGGTGTAATGGCTACGTTGCTGGACTCCCACATAGTCGACTGCAATTCGAGTCCCGGACCTGGTGGCTTAAACTCATGTCGAGCATGCCAAGCGTGTGTGCGTAAGTGCCCAAGATCCTGAGAGGAGAATGGAGAAGGGATTGTGGCATCGCCATACCCCTGGGGGGTGATTTCTCGCTTTCTGTCTCTCTCTGTCTCTCTGTCTTTCTGGCGAGCACACACGCCCTATAGCAAAAACCTCTCAAAAATAAATAAATAAATAAATAAATAAATAAATAAATAAATAAATAAATAAATAAATAAATAAATAAACAAACAAACTAAAAGTAGAACTTCTGTATGGTCCGACAATCCTACTAGTAGGTATATATCCAAGGAAAAGCAAGCCAGTACATCGCAAAGTTGTCCACACTGACGTTCACTGCAGCTCTGGCCACAATAGCCAAGATACGAAGCCACCCAAGTGTCCATAATGGGTGAGGAGGTAAAGAAAACGTGGCCTGATCCGTTGTATGTAAAATGGAACCATTCAAAAGAACAAAATCTTGGCATCTGCTGTTGAACGGGTGAGCCCGTAGGACACTGTGTTAGGTGAAATAAGCCAGACACAGAAAAAGAAATCACAGCCAGCTGGTGATATGGTGGCTGAGGCGGCTGTTCCACGTGGCTGGCTGCTGGTCAAGTCCCAGACCTGCCGGCTTGGAAGGCATGCCTGGCGTGTGTGCGTACTTGCCCAAAACGCCCAAGTGAGGGGAAGGTGGAGGAGAGGGGATTGTGGCGGGCCATCCCCCGTGGAGGGGCTTTCTCACTCTGTCTCTCTGTCTTTCTCCTGTGGGCACATGCTCCCTGTAACAAATCTAGAAGAAAAAAGGCAAAAAAGAAAAAGAGAGAGAGAGAGAGAGAAATGCTACATGTTCTCCCTCTTACGTGGAAATTGTGGGGGACTGCCTGACAGAGGTGGAGGGGTGAAGAGTGCCAGGGCTGGGAGGGAGTGGGAGAAACAGAGGGCTGTTGATGAACAGAAATAAAATGGCAGATAGATAGGAGGAACACTTTCTGTCTGTTTTAAGTTTTGCCAGAGGGCACATGTACTCTCTGGACAAAGACGGGGAAGGAAAGTGAGGTCTACCAGTCCGGGCTTCGAACTGTGCGTCTGGCATGTGTGATCCAGCCATTTTAACCACCACGCCACAGACTGGCCCAGAAAGAACAGTTTCTAATGTTATAAAAATACAGTGGGGAGGGACCAGCAGTTGGTGCAATGGCTATGTCGCTCGACTCCCATGTCGCTGGACTCCCACGGTTCAAGTCCCGGACCCAGTGGCTTAAACTCACGCGTGTGCGTGTGCGTGCGTACCCAAGATCCCAAGAGAAGAATGGAGGAGAAGGGATTGTGGCGTGGCCATCCCCCCTGGGGGGTGATTTCTTGCTTTCTGTCTCTTTGTCTCTCTCTGTCTGTCTGGCAAGCACACGCGCCCTATAACAAAAACCTCTCTGAAAAGAAAAAAAAAAAAAAAAGAAAAGAAATACAGTGGGGGAGAATATAGACGCCAACAATTTGCTGTGTATCCCAAAATAACTAAAAGGGAGGATTTCGAATGTTCCCGCACAGATAATGATGAATGCGGAGAGATAAGCGTGCTAATTATCCTGAGCGAATCCTTACACATAGTGTTCTTGTACTGTAACATCACAGTGCAGCCCCACAATTAAGCACAATTGTTATGTGTTGCTAAATAGATAGATAGACAGATAAATAGACAGACAGACAGACAGACAGACAGATAGATAGATAGATGATAGATATATTTTTGCTTTAGCGCGAATGCCCTACAAATTCTTTCTGTCTCAGTTTTCTCATCTGTAAGACTGGATTGCAACCAAAACACAGCTAGCACACAGTATATAGGCAACCATTTATGTAGTCATTATTATTTTTTTTACAGAGATTTTTGTTACAGGGTGCATGTGCTCACCAGAGAGGCAGAAAGCAAGGAAACCCCCCTGGGAAGGGGGGATGGCCATGCCACAATTTCTTTTTCTCCATTCTCTTTTCGGGGTTTTGGGCATATGCACACACACATCCACCGTGAGTTGTAAGCCACTGGGTCCGGGACTCGAACCACAGTCAACTATGTGGGAGTCCAGCAATGGAACATTACACCATCTGCTGGTCCCCTAAAACATATTTTTTAAAACTCCAGGGGCCAGCTGGTGGCATAGTGGTTAAGGTGGACGAATCCTGCTTGACCGACCATGTGGTACGAGTCTCGGATCTTAAGGCTGAAAAACATGCTGGGCACACGTGTGCCCTAAATGTGAGAGGAGAATGGAGAAGGGATTATGGTGTAACCATCTCCTATCAGGAGGTGACTTCTCGTTTTCTCTCTCTTTCAATCTCTCTCTCTCTCTGTCTCTCTCCCAGGAGTGCATGTGCCCTGTAGAAAAACAGAAAAATAAAAAGCATTTATCCCAGATGGATTAAGCCACCTTGGTTGTGGGGCCCAGGCATCAGTATTTTGATTTTTAATTTTCCTTGGTGTGTAACATACATACAGTAAAGCACACAAATCTTTGGTTACAACTTAATAAATTTTTAAAAAAGAATTATTCATTTATTTAATTCAAATTATTATTATTATTATTATTATTATTATTTTGGAGAGGTTTTTGCTATAGGGTGTGTGCGCTCACCAGACAGAGAGACAGAAAGCAAGAAATCACCTCCCAGGGGGGATGGCCACGCTACAATCCCTTCTCCATTCTCCTCTCAGGATCTTGGGCACGCATGCACACGTGCCCAGCGTGAATTTAAGCCACCATTTCTGGGACTTGAACTGTGGTCGACTACATGGGAGTCTAGCGACATAGCCATTATGCTAACTGTTGGTCACTTGTTATTATTTTTAAATTTGACCAGAGAAAGACAGAGAATGGGAAAGAGAGAAAGCAAGCCACCAGGCTTGGGACTTGAACCACAGTCTGCCACGTGGGAATCCAACGCCTTTAACCACCATGTCATCTGCAGGCTCCCTTAATAAATTTGTATAAGTCTATATGTGTGTGTGTGTAAATCCATGTTAACTATCACCCAGGCCAAGATACAGAATATAGGATGGGACCAGAAGTATTTTAAATTTCATATTTTTCGAATTTGGGCATATTTGCACAAACATCATAAGATATCTTGGGGATGGGAGTCAAGTGTGAACATAAAATTTATTTATGTTATGTTTCATATGCACCTTACACACGTAGACTGAAAGTAATTTTTTAAAGAATTATTTTATTTAACATTACTTATTTATTTATTTTAATTTGACCAGAGAGCGACAAAGTGAGAGAGAGAGAGAGAAAGTGAGAAAGCAAGCTGCCAGATCCAGGACTTGAAATGCAGTTGGCCATGTGGGAATCCCATGCCCTTATCCACCACGCCACCTGCCGGCCCCCCTGGCAGTAATTTTATACAATATTTTTGTATTGCAGTTTTTTTTTTTTTAAGAGGTTTTTGCATTAGGGCATGTGCACTTGTCAAAGAGAGAGAGACAGAGACATTGAAAGAGAAAGTGAGAAATCATCCCCCGGGAACCAGCAGTTAGTGTAATGACTATGTCGCTGGACTTCCACGTGGTCGACCATGGTTCGCGTCCCGGACCCGGTGGCTTAAACTCACACCGGGCGCGTGTGCGTGCGTGCCCAAGATCCCGAGAGGACAATGGAGAAGGGATTGCGGCGTGACCATCCTCCCTGGGGGGTGATTTCTCGTTTTCTGTCTCTAGGTCTCTCTCTGTCTGTCTGGCGAGCCCACGTGCCCTATAGCAGAAAAACCTCTCCAACAAAAAGAGAAAGAAATCACCCCCCAAGGGGGGATGTCCATGCTGCAACCCCTTCTCCTCCACTCTCCTCCCAAGATCTTGGGCACATGCACACACTCTAGGCATGAGTTTCAAGCCAGCAGGTTCGGGACTTGAACCATGGTTGATCATGTGGGAGTGCAGAGATGTAACCACTATCCCATCTGCTGGCCTCGTCTTGTAGTATTTTGACTGCAACCATCACATGAAGTCTGTGGAAGTTTCCATCCATGGCACTCACAAAGTTTCAATTTTGGGGGCCCAGTAGTTAGCATAATGGCTATGTTGCTGAACTCCTATGTAGCTGATCATGGTTCGCGTCCCAGACCCGGTGGTTTAAACTCACACCTCTCCCGAGAGGAGAATGGAGGAGAAGGGATTGTGGTGTGGCCATCCCCCTGGGGGGTTGATTTCTCGTTTTCTATCTCTCTGTCTCTCTGTCTTTCTGTCAAGCGCATGCTCCCTATAGCAAAACCTTCTCAAAAAAAAAAAAAAAGAAAAAGAAAAAGAAAAAGAAAAAAAAACGTTCAATTTTTCGAGCATTTTGAAATTTGGATTTTCTGATTAGAGATGTTCAACTTGTATGGCCAGTACCACAGGAGCCTCCACTTCTGGCCCTCCACCCCCACCCCAGTACAGGCTATTCTGCCTGATGTCCCCAGTGTACTGTGTCCAGCTGCCCGCCCCCTCAGGCTTAGGTCAGGGAGAGTCGTTGGTGCTGGAGGGAAGTACTGGCAGGGGAGTAGCCTTCTGCAGTAAAGATATGCATCATCGGCTTCTCATTCACCAGGGGATGCGCATTGAGGCCCTTTCTAGTCCTGCTATTGTCAATAAAGCTCCTACAAATGTCCTTTCTTATTTTCTCTCTTAGTTTTGCTATCAGGCACACGCACTCACCAGAGAGAGACAGAGAAAGGGAAAACGAGACAGCACTCCCCAGAGGGGCTGATCAACCGCCAGACCTTCTCCTCCACTCTCCTCTTGGGTTTTAGGCACGCATGCGCACACGCCCAACACTCCTTTCAGGTCATTGGGTCTGGGATTTGAACCGTGCGGTCGGCCATGTGGGATCCAGCCACCTTAACCGCCATGCCACCTGCTGGCCCACTATGGATCTACTTATACATGAGTTTTGGTGGACTTAAGTATTAGGCAGCAGTGGTTTGTTTGTTTGTTTTGAAGTTTCTTCCGTGAGTGAGAGGGGGGTAGATAGGGAGAGCGAGCACATACCCAATAGGGTCTTGGTGTCACCATCCACCCCAGCTTCAGCCAGCCCTGGACAGTCGGTATGCACACACCCGGCCTGTTGGGGGAGGTCTCTGGACACGAACCCAGAACCTTTCCATGAAGGTCAGCCTCACAGAACATGGCATTACTGCTGCGTTACCACCATCCGGCAGCGACAGTTTCTAAAGAGCTGAAATCGAGCACCAGCAACTTTGAGGAATCCATCAATAACTCCCGAGGACAGCTGCTAAAGATGGGAGCCGGGACAGGTCCCCCGGTACCCAGGGGCCTTCCCGGGTTGGAAATGGGTAAGCTGTGGCTTGTACACATTTTCAAGTCGCAGTTCCGTTCCTGTCGAGATCTCTGGGCTGTAGTAAACTGTCCTGTGT
>NW_006159580.1:1666231-1680488 GCF_000334495.1 Tupaia belangeri chinensis | reverse complement strand
CAGGGCCCGTGGCCGACACCATAGTCTGGAGGCTTCTGTTTCCCGGGCTCTGGGATGGGGTGGAGGATGCAGCCTGCGATTCGGGTGCAGCGATGCACTGGCTGACAAGAGTCACCCAGACACGCCTCCACAGACACCCCGGGCCTCCCCTCTGCCCACACCTCCCTTCCTTTACCTAGAATAGCTCCCTAATCCTGCAGCATTGCCTCCTCCCACTCGTGTAGAAACCTCCTCAAAAGAGCCATCTGTGCTGCGAATTCTCAAGAACAGCCCCGCGGCGGGTGAGTTTGTGTTGTGTGGGCAGAGGGCTGCTGACACATTCCTGGACACACTCACACACACGCGCACACACACCCGCACACACGCAAATCACCCACATCTGGCGCCGAGGGGCCAAGGCCTGATTTCTCCTCTAAGCAGAGCCTGCTGAGCCCTCCACACGGGCAAACCACGCCATGAGCAACCTCTCCTCCTTGGCTGCCGCCTCTCTCTCATCACAGTCTGGAGGCTCTCCTCTGACCTCACCCACCCAGACTTGTTGGAATTCTTCTTCTTCTCCTTCTTCTTCTTCTTCTTCTTCTTCTTCTTCTTCTTCTTCTTCTTCTTCTTCTTCTTTTTTTTTTTTTTTACCACAGGGCATGTGTACTTACAGAGACAGAAAAACAATGAGAGAAAATAAGAAATCACCCCCCAAGGGGGATGGCCATGCCATAATCCCTTCTCTTCCCCTCTCCTTTCAGGACTTTGGACACACATGCACACATACCCACATATACCCAGTGTGAGTTTCAAGCTAGCAGATCCAGGACTTGAACCACAGTTGTCCACGTGGGAGTCCAGCACCTTAACTACTATGCCACCTGCTGCCCCGCTTTGTAAAAAATTTGCTATCGGCATGTGTGCTCACCAGAGAAAGACAGACAGAAGAAGTGTGAGAAAGCACCCCCAGGGGCCATGACCGTGCCTCTCCACTCCCCATTGGGGAACTTGGACATACATGCATACACACGCAGCACCTCGAATTTCAAGCTGCCACGTTGGGTCTGAGATCACGCAGTTAGCCATGTGGGTCCAGCCACCCTAACCACTGTATTATGAGTTGGCCCTAAAAATCACTTTTTAAAATTTATTTAATGTTAATTATAATTTTTTTATAATTATTTTATTTATTAGTATTCTGTTTCAAAATTTGACCAGAGAGAGCGAGAAAGAGAAAATGACAAAGCAAGCTGCCAGGTCCAGGACTTGAACTGTGGTCAGTCATGTGGGAATCCAGTGTCTTAACCACCACACCACCTATCAACCCCCATTATTTTTTTTCTTTTTTTGGAGAGATTTTTGCTATATGGCGCAAGCGCTTGCCAGACAGACAGAGAGAGACAGAGAGACAGAAAGTGAGAAATCACCCCCCAGGGAGGATGGCCACGCCGCAATCCCTTCTCCTCCATTCTCCTCTCGGGATCTTGGGCACGCACGCACACGCGCCCGGCGTGAGTTTAAGCCACCGGGTCCTGGACTCGTACCGCGGTTGACTACATGGGAGTCCAGCGACATAGCCATTACGCTAACTGCTGCCCCCCCCCATTATTATTATTTTTAAATTTGCTACAGGGCACGTGTGCTCATCAGAGAGAGACAGGCAGAGAGAGAGAGAGTGAGAGAGAGGAAAAGTAAGAAAGCCAGTCACCAGATCTGGGACTTGAACTGTGGTCAGCCATGTGGGAGTCCAATGCCTTAACCACCACACCACCTGCTGGCTCCTAAACATTACTTTTTAAAACCATTCTATTGGACCAGCAGATGGAGCGGAAGATGTTGGATCCCACACGGGTGACTTTGTAATTCAAGCCCTGGGCCCTGTGGCTTGAAAAATATGCCAGGTGAGTGTGTGCGCATTCCCAAAATCTTAAGAGGAGAATGAAAGGAGAAAAGATTCTGGTGTGGGTATTCATTTCTCCCTGGGCGTTAATTTCTCACCTTCCCTCTCTCTTTCTCTCAGTAAGGGCATGCTCCCTATAGTAAGCAAACAGTAAAACGACAACGACAAATAAATAGAAACTCATTCTGTTAAATATTTAGTGGTTTCTAGGGAACCTGCAGGTGGTATGGTAGACAGGGACTCTGAATTCCCACATGGCCGACCATGGTTTGAGTCCTGGACCTGGTTTCTTCCTTTCCCTTTCTCTCTGTCTCTGTCTGGTCAAATTAAAAAAATAATAATAATAAATGGAATTAAATAAATAATTTAAAAGTATAGAAATATTTAGTGGTTTCTCATTATAGTTCTAATTTGCATTTCTCCAACTACCAGTAATGTTGAGCATCTTTTCGTGTGTTTATAGGTCATCCATCTCTCTCCCCTCCTCTTCTTCATGATAGAGCATGTGCACGCAAACATGAGCAAGAAGCGAGTGAGAGAGAAAACAGAGAGGCGAGTCCTCAGAGTCTGACCCCGCCACGGTCCCCTTCCTGTGGTCCTCTGGCCCCCTGGATCCTGGCCACGTGAGTGCTTTCCTGGTGTGCTTCAGGCCGACCAGGCCGGGGATTTGAACTGCAGTCACCACGTGGGATCCGACTTCTGTTAAGCAGCACTTTGTGCTAAACTGTAAAACTGGCCCTACCTTCTTTCTTTCCCTTTATTTAAAAAAAAAAAAAATTAAGAGAGATTTTTGCAAGGTCAGCAGGTGGTGTGGTGATTAAGGACGCTGGACTCCCACATGGCAACAGCAGTTTGAGTCCCGGACCTGGTGGCTTGTTTTCTCGCTTTCCCTCTGTCTCTCTCTCACTCTGTCCCATTCTGATCAAATTAAAAATTAATAAAAATAAATAGATAAATAAATTTAAATAAAATAATTCTTAAAAATAAACAAAAGAGAGAGAGAGGCCGGCAGGTGACGTGGTGGTTAAGGACGATGGACTCCCACGTGGCCCACCATGATTTGAGTCCCGGACCTGGTGGTTTGCTTTCTCACTTTCTCTCTCTCTCACTCTGTCCCTCTCTAGTCAAATTAAAAGAAAAAAAGAAAGAAAGTCAAATGAAATAATTATTTTTTTAAAAAAGAAAGAGAGCTTTTTGCTATAGGGTTTGTGCGTTCGTCAGAGAGACAGAGAGAGAAAGCGAGAAATCACTCCTCAGGGGATGGCCATCCCACCCACATATACCCAGTGTGAGTTTCAAGCATCCAGGTCCAGAACTTGAACCATGATCAGCCATGTGGGAGTCCAGCAGCGTAACCATTACTCCATCTCCTGGTCCCATCCTTTTAAAACATTTTCTTAAAGTTGTGTTTTTTGTATTTATGATAGCACACACAATAGAGAGAAAGAAAAACACCCCGTACAGGGTCTCAGTACATCATAATTCCCCTTCCCGGGCCTCTGAGCTCCTCAGTATCATGGGTATGCACTTATACACTGGGCATGTTTCCGAGTGAACCCTGGAATCCAAACCAGCATTAGCCACGTGGCTTCCAGCATTGCAATGCAGGTTGCTACTGACTGTGCCACCGGGCTGGGCGCCTAGCTTCTGTCCTGAAAGGTCTTTTCAAATCTTTTGCTCATTAAAAAATTTAAAAAATAATTATTTTATTTAACTTTACATATTTATTTATTTATTTTAATTTGACCAGAGAAGGACAGAATGAGAGAAAGTGAGAAACAAAGCCATCAGATCTAGGACTTGAACCATGGTCAGCCACGTGGGAATTCAGCACCCCTAACCACCACGCCACCTGCTGGCCCCCTCATTAAAATTTTAAAAATTGGGAACCAGCAGTTAGCGTAATGGCTATGTCACTGGACTCCCACGTAGTCGACCGTGGTTCGTGTCCCAGACCTGGTGGCTTAAAACTCACGCCGGGCGCATGTGCGTGCGTGCCCAAGATCCCGAGAGGAGAATGGAGGAGAAGGGATTGCGGCGTGACCATCCCCCCTGGGGGGTGATTTCTCGCTTTCTGTCTCTATGTCTCTCTCTGTCTGTCTGGAGAGCGCATGCGCCCTACAGTGAAAATCTTTCAAAAAACAAAAACAAAAAACAAAATTTTAAAAATTGAGGTAAAAATATACATACAATACAATTTACCGCATCAACCATTTTTTAAGTTCAGTCTTTTGACTATTTTAAAAACTGGGTCGTTTGTTGAGTTTAGGAGTTATTTCTAAATCTAGATGTCAGTCCTTTTTAAAAGATATATCTGTATTATGAATATTTTCTCCTACTCTTTGGCTTGCCTTTTCATTTTCTGGACAGTGTGTTTTGAAGAAGAAAACAAGTTTTTAAATTTCATCTTATTTTTAAAATTTGTCAGAGAGCACATGCACCAGCCAGAAACAAAAGAGAGACAAGAGAGGGGAAGGGGGAGCGCCCCATGGGACACGGTCACGCTGCTTCTCCTTCTCCTCCTTTTCTCCATCCTATGGTTGGATGTGTGTTGCCCACTGTGTTTCTCACGCGGCTGGGGCTGGGACTCAGACCGTTCGGTTAGCCATGTGGGATTCAGCTTCTTTAACCTCTAGGCCATGGAACCAGCCCAAGTTTTACATTTTGATCAAGTTTAATTTAATTTTTATTTATGTGGGGTTTTTTTAGAGAGAGATTTTTGCTATAGGGTGCGTGACTCACCAAAGAGACAGAGAGACAGAAAGTGAGAAAACACCCCGTCAGGGGGATGACCATGTCACAATCCCTTCTCCATTCTCCTCTCAGGATTTTGGGCATGCATGTTCATGTGCCCAGTGGTTTTTGTTTGTTTGTTTGAATTATTTATTTATTTATCCACTCATTTTTTTTTTTTTTTTTTTTAATTTGACCAGAGAGAGACACAGAGAGAGAGGGAGGGAAAGTGAGAAAGCAAGTCACCAGGTCCGGGACTTGAACCGTGGTCAGCCATGTGGGAGTGTCCAGCACCTTAACCACCACGCCACCTGCTGGCCCCGCCCAGTGTGTTTTTAAGCCTGGGTCTGGGACTTGAACCACGGTAGACTATGTGGGAATCCAGTGACATAACCATTATGACATCTGCTGGTCCCTAATTTAATTTTTAAAATGACTCACGCTTTTTGTGTCCAAATAAATCTTAGCTTTCTCCAAGGTCATGAGAATTTTCTCCTCTGTTTTCCTCTAGAAAAATATTTTTTAAATGAATTTATTTCTTCCATGAGAGATAGAGAGACAGAGAGATATCGCCCTAAGCAGAGTTGACTCTATGATCCACCCCCGCCCCAGCCGGGCCTGGATCCAGGCCTTGCATGTGCCTGGCATACTTAGGGAAGTTTCCAGAAGCGAACTGGGACTCTTCCCAAGGTGGGTAGATTTGCATTTGGAGGAGAATCTTGTGGAGCATCACATTTTAGTACTGCACTGCATCCAGCCCCTATTTAGATATTTTTTAAATTTAATTTTCACACTTTTTTCCCTAAAGGTTTTTTTTTAATTTATTTAATTTTATTTACTCATTCATCCATTTCTATTTGACTAGAGGGAGACAGAGAGAGAGAAAGTGAGAAAGTCACCAGGTCCGGGACTCAAACCATGGCCAGCCATATGGGAGTGTCCAGCGCCTTAACCACCACGCCACCTGCTGGTCTCCCTCCTAAGGTTTTTTAAAAGTCCTTCCACTTAGAAAGAGAGAGAGAGGCACATGCACCAGGCTCTTCATGTCACAGTCCACCATAAATCCCAGCTGGACAGATCCCAGGCACTGTGCATGCCTGCTATGATCAGGGAGCACCCAGGACTTGAACCCAAGATCGTCTCCATATGAGTCCAGTTGTGTTATCACTGCACTGCCGCCTGGCCCCAACTTTTTTTATTTTTGCTATAGGATGTATGCACTCACCAGAGAGAGACAGAGTTGGGAGGTGAGAAATCACCCCCTGGGGGAATGGTTGTGCCACAGTCCCTTCTCCTCCCTTCTCTCAGGCTCTTGAGTGCTCACATACATGTACCTAGGCTTGATCTCCAAGCCACTGTGTCCTGGACTCAAACCATGGGGTCGGCCATGTGGGATTCAGTGTTTCAACCTCCGTGCCACCTGCCGGCCCATTGACCCCAACTTTCACACTTCTGTCTGTGATCCATTTCAAATTAAATGTTGGGCATAGTGTGAAATGAGGATTGAGATTCCTTTCATTTCAAATGGTTATCTGAGGGGACCAGCAGTTAATGTAATGGCTATGTCGCTGGACTCCCATGTAGTCGACCGTGGTTCGAATCCCGGACCCAGTGGCTTAAACTCATACCAGGTGGATGTGCTTGCGTGCCCAAGATCCCTAGAGGAGAATGGAGGAGTAGGAATTGCAGTATCGCCATCCCCCCGGGAGGTGATTTCTTGCTTTCTGTCTCTCTGTCTCTCTCTGTCTGGTGAGCGCACGCGCCTTATAGCAAAAACCTCTCCAAAAAAAAAAAAAAGTTATCTGGTAATTCCAGTATAATTCGTTTTTAAGAATTATTTATTTATTATTTATAAATTTGCTATAGGGCCCATGGGCTCCCCAGAGGGAGGCAGAGAGAGAGAGAAAGAGGGAAAGTGAGAAAGCAAGTCACCAGGTTTGGGATTCAAACAGCACTCAGCCATGTGGCAGTTCAGCACCCTAACCACCACGCCACCTGCTGGCCCCATCATCCTTTGTTTTAAAGGCTATTCTCCTCCACACCCCACATTTAATTACCTTGGGACTTTCACTGAGAATCAATAGCCTGAAGTTGTGGACCTACTCCTGGGCTCTGTTTTCTGTCCCGTTGATCTGTAGGCCCGTACTTAAGTCGCTATCAGACTTTTTCTCATACCATGGCTTTGTATAAAGTCTTGAAGGCCTACAGGCGGCATGGTGGTTAAGGTGCTCAATCCCACATAGCTGACTCTGTGATTTGAGTCCCAGATCTGGCAGCTCGAAAAACGTACCAGGTGCGTGTGCATGTGTGCCCAAAATCCTGAGAGGAAATGGAGGAAAAGAGATTGTGGCGTGGCCATCGCCCCGGCGGTGATTTCTCTCTCTCTCCCCTCCCGTCTATCTCTGTTGAGCACATGCACCCTATAGCAAAAACAAACTGAATAAACACATGGGCTCATACAGTATTATTAATATTTTTTTGTTTCTGGTTTATTTCGATTCGCATAATGTTCTCAAGGTTCATCCATGTTGTGGCACAAACGAAAAGAGAAAGGTGTAAAAAAGAAAAAATGAGATAGGAAACCAAAACCTTAATATGTCTCTCAAGTCTTAATCTCCAAGTCCTCCTACATTAGCTCTTCTAATGAAATCAATGGTATGATGAATGAGCCCCAAAGAGCACGCATTTGTTCTATCACGGCCTCCGTGGGTCAGAAGGCTGGCTACGGCTTAGCTGGGCCCTCTCTCAGGGTCTGCATTTAAGGTGTCATCTGGGCTGCACTCTCACCTGAAGGTTTCTCTGGGCAAGAATCTGCTTCCAAGCTCATTGAGGTTATTGGCAACATTCGTTTCCTTGAGGTTCTAGGGCCGAGGGTCGTTGGCTGTTGGTTGGAGGTTGCCCTCAGGTCTTAGGGGTTGCCCACAGCTCGCTGCCATGTGATCCGCGCCATAAACTGTCATAGCGTGGCTGCTTGCTTCTTCAGGACTAACTGTCTTAGTCCACTGCATTGCTAACAGAAATACTCAAGAGTAGGTGATTTTTTTTTTTTTTTTTAGAGAGAGATTTTTACTACAGGGTGTGTGTGCTCACCGGAGAGACAGAAAGCAAGAAATCACCCCCCCCAGGGGAGATGGCCGTGCCAAAATCCCTTCTCCTCTACTCTTCTCTCGGGATCTTGGGCACAACATGCGCCTAGTGTGAGTTTTAAGTGGCCAGATCCGGGACTTGAACTGTGGTTGACTACATGGGAGTCCAGCAATGTAACCATTATGCCATCTTCTGATCCCAGGTGAATTTTTTTAAAACTTTTTATAAAGAATTACTTTTCGTCACATGGCCTCACTTCCAAGATGACAAAGAAAAGAAGGAACAACAGCCATGCCAAAAACGGCCGTGGCTGTGTGCAGCCTATTCAATGCACAAACTGTATCTGATGCGTGCCCGAGGGCAGGCTATTAAGAAGTTGGTCATCTGAAACATAGCGGAGGCCGCAGCTGTCAGGACAGCTCCAAAGCAAGTGTCTTTGACGCTTCCGTGCTCCCCGAGCTGTATGTGAAGCTACATCGCCAAGTGAGTTGTGCCATTCATAGCAAGGGAGTCAGGAACCGATCTCATGAAGCTCGGAAGGACCGAAGACCCCTATTCTGATTTAGACCTGCAGGTGCTGCCCCTCGCCCTCCATCAGAGCCCACGTAAGGAGTTGAGTCTTTAAGGACTAAAGAACTATCCTCTAGGAAAAAAAATGCAAATTATACAATTAAAAAAGAATTACTTATATGACTTTATTTATTAATATCATTAAAAAAAATTTTTTTTTGCTATAGGGCATGAATGTTTACCAGAGAGATAGAAAAAGAGAGAGAGAGGGAGAGAAAGCAAGCTGCCAAGTCCAGGACTTGAACCATGGTTGGTCATGTGGGAGTCCAATGCCCTGACCATCATGCCACCTGCTAGCCCCAAGACTAGGTGACATTATTTTTTTGTTGGAGAGGTTTTTGTTATAAGGCACGTGCGCTCACCAGACAGACAGAGAGAGACAGAGAGACAGAAAGCGAGAAATCACCCCCCAGGGGGGATGGCCACGCCGCAATCCCTTCTCCCCCATTCTCCTCTCGGGATCTTGGGCACGCACGCACACGCGCCCGGCGTGAGTTTAAGCCACTGGGGCCGGGACGTGAACCGCGGCCGACTACGTGGGAGTCCAGCGACACAGCCATTACGCTAACTGCTGGTTCCCAAGACTTGGTGACTTTTAAAAGAAACAGAAATTGGGCCACAGCCCCGTGGCCAGGTGATCAAGGGAGACAGATCTCACAAGGCTGACTATGCTATATGAGTCCTAGACTCGACATTTTTTTTTTTAAGAATTATTTAATTTAATTTAATTTATTTATTTAATTTTACCAGACAAAATGAGAGAGAGAGAGAGAAAGTGAGAAAGCAAGTCTCCAGGTCCAGGACTTGAACCATGGTCGACAATGTGGGATTCCATCACACTTAACCACCACGCCATGTGTCAGCCTCTAGGCTTGGCATCTTGAAAAAGCCCTGCATGTGTGTCCCCAGTTCTGACAGGATGGAGAAATAGAGGAGAAGGGTTTGCAGTGTGACCATTCCCTATGGAGGGTTTTCTCCACTCTCTCTTGCTCTGTCTCTGGCAAGTGCAGGTGGCCTCTAGTTTAAGAAAAAGAAAGAAAGAAAGAAAGAAAGAAAGAAAGAAAGAAAGAAAGAAAAAGAAAGAAAGAAAGAAAGAAAGGTAGAAAGAAAGGAAAGTAGAAAGAAAGGTAGAAAGAAAGAAAGGTAGAAAGAAAGAAAGAAATAGAGATTTATTTGGTTCACGATTTTTGTGGCCAGAAAGTGAAAAGGTGTAGGGTTGTGTCATCAGGCCAGCCTACAACATGGATGACAGAAGCAGAGAAGTTGGAGGGCACATGCAAAGAGATAGCGTGAGCTGCAGACACCTCTCTCTCTCTCTCTTTCTCTCTCTCTCTCTTTTTTATAACAACCTGCTCTTGCAAGGACTAACCCTTTCTCATGAGAGCTAGAACTCTCATTTTTCTCATGAGACAGCATTAATCCATCCATGAAGTCAGCACCTCCATGACCCCGTCATCACTTACTAAGCCCAAATTCCAAAACGTGAACCGTGGAGGGCAAACCATTATTCAAACTATAACACTAGCAGGAGGCAGGAGAGTGTCTACCTCCCTCTGTTAAAGTGGAGTCTTACAGACCCAGACATGACCATAGGACTGACTGGCATCCCATCCCATGGACTGATATGCTCTGTTCTGGCCAGGAGCAAGCCACAGTCCCACTCCCATTCAAGACGAGGTGATTATATAAAGTCTGAGTCCCTGGAGGTCACTGAGATGACGCTGGCTACACTCTCCATCCTTACCCCCTTCTGTAGGTGTGTCTGTTTATTTTTTCTGAGAGAGGGAGAGCGAGCATCCCCAACAGGGTCCTGATGCTGGGATCCACCCCCAGCACTCATCCAGCCCTGCATCATGGGCAGCTGGCCAGGTGAACGCACAAAGGTCTCCAGAGAACTTGAACCAGGGATCTTCCCAGGTGGGATTGCCTGAGTGTCATGTTTCACGGGCACCACCCTCCCCTTGCCTCCCGCTCCCTGTTTAATTCCTAAAGGGTGTGTGCACTTGCCAGAGAGAAGAAGAGAATCCGAGAGAGAAAGCACCCCAACTGGGGTGTGGTCACATGGCAATCCCTTCTCCATTTCTCTATCCTACTGGGATTTGGGGTATATTTGCCTGGTGTCTTTTCTTTTCTTCTTTTTTTTGAGATTTTTTTTTTTTTTCCGGAGTGGTCTCCTTACCTTTTAGCATCCATCCCAGATAAATCAAGACATTCAGTTCTTATTTATTTTTTTTCTGGAGAGGTTTTTGCTATAGGGCGCGTGTGCTCGCCAGACAGACAGAGAGAGACAGAGAGACAGAAAGCGAGAAATCCCCCCCCGGGGGGATGACCACACAAAGGGCGAAATCACCCCCCAGGGGGATGGTCACGCCGCGATCCCTTCTCCTCTGTACTCCTCTCGGGATCTTGGGCACGCAAGCACATGCGCCCGGCGTGAGTTTAAGCCACCGGGTCCAGGACGTGAACTGCAGTCGACGATGTGGGAGTCCAGCGCCATAGCCATTACGCTAACTGCTGGTCCCGAGATATTTTTGTTATAGGGTGTGTGTATTCGCCTGAGAGACAGAGAGAGACAGAGAAACAGAAAGCGAGAAATCCCTCTCAGGATTTTGTGCACACAGACACACGCAACTGACTTGAGTTTCAAGCCACTGGGTCTGGGACTCAAACCATGATTAGCCACATGGGAGTCCAGCGTCTCAACCACTATGCCATCTGCTGGCCCCTACCTGGTGTGTGCTTCAAGCTGTCTGGGGCTGAGATTCACAGGTCGTGTGGGATCTGGCTTCTTTTAACCACTCAGCTATGGGCCAGCCCTTCTTTTTTCCCCCCAACTGTTGATAATTTGTCGAAGTACCTGAGCTGCCTGACCTATAGCGTTTCCTATAGTATGGGGTTCTCAGACTGCACACGCACCGTGCAGTTTGACGGGTTCCTCTGTTCCTTGTATATCTGGTGAGCTGGGAGCTGGCAGCTGGACCCAGAGGACTGTCAGGCTGGATCCTCCTGGCAACATTTTAGGTGATGGTGTGGTCTTCTCTTAGGAGGGACGTCATATCTGGCTCTGCCTCTTTGGGTGAAGTTCGCAGCTATGGATGCTCAGGGCCTGCAGCAGTTTATTGGCTGGGGACAGCACAATGATTTTTTTCTAATTTATTATTTTTTTCTTTATTGTAATACTTTCATAAAGAGATGCTTTTCTTCATCTATTCTTTGGTATAATTCTTTTCTCTTTTTTTTTGGAGAGATTTTCACTGTAGGGCGCGTGCGCTCGCCAGACAGACAGAGAGAGACATAGAGACAGAAAGCGAGAAATCACCCCCCAGGGGGGATGGTCACGCCGCAATCCCTTCTCCTCCATTCTCCTCTCGGGATCTTGGGCACGCACGCACACGCGCCCGGCGTGAGTTTAAGCCACCCGGTCCGGGACACGAACCGCGGTCGACTACGTGGGAGTCCAGCGACATAGCCATTACGCTAACTGCTGGTTCCCTCTTTGGTATAATTCTTATAACGAAGAAAGGATACATGCTTGATTCATTGATCAGTTTTCAAGATAAATTGGTGACCAATCTTTTTAAAAATTATTTAACTTTATTTATTTATTATATTTTAATCTCACCAGAGAAGGACAGAGAGAGAGAGAGAGAGAGAGAGGGAAAGTGAGAAAGCAAGCCACAAGGTCTGGGACTCAAATCACGGTTAACCTTGTGGGAGTCCAGCGCCTTTAGCCACCACACCACCTGCTGGTCCCTGGTGACCAATCTTTATTTTATTTTATTTTAGTTTATTTTAGTTTAGTTTAGTTTGCTACAGGACAATTGTGCTCATTAGAGAGAGACAGATAGAGAGATGGAGAGAGTTAGAGGGGAAGTAAGAAATCACCCCCCCAAGGGGTGATTGGACTCGATCTCTTCTCTGCCCTCCTTGAGATTTCAGGCACTCACGCACATGTGCCCAGGCACGTTTTTCCTTCTTTCTTTCTTTTTAAATATTTTTAAAGACTTTTTTCTTATTCATTCATTTATTTTAATTTGACCAGAGAGAGACACACACACACACAGAGAAAGAGAGGGAGAGAGGGAGGGAGGGAAAAGTGAGAATGCAAGCCACCAGGACTGGGACGCAAACCATGGATGACCATGTGGGAGTGTCCAGCACCTTAAGCACCACGCCACCTACTGGTTTCCTCTTTTTAAACATTTTTTAAAAATTATTTATTTATCTATCTATCTATCTATTTATTTATTTATTTATTTTTGGCCATAGGGCACTTGCAGTCACCAAAGAGAAACACAGAGAGGGAAAGTGAGAAAGTGAGAAATCACCCCCCAGGAGGGTAGACATGCCACAATCACTCTTCCACTCCCCTCTCAGGATCTTGGGCACACACACAGACGTAACTGGCGTGATTTTCAAGTCGCCAGGTCCGGGACTCCAACCACAGCCAGCCATGCAGCGGCCTAGTGCCTTCACCACCCTGCCACCTGCTGGCCCCAGCCCAACGTGTTTTTCATGGCTCTGGGTCTGCGACTCGAACCATGCAGTTAGCCATATGGAAACCAGCTATCGTAACCTCTACACCACCTGCTGGCTCCGAGCAATCATTTTTAATAGCATTAGGACCTGGTGGAGTTAAACCTGTTTGACTGATTTGAATCCATTGCAGTTCTTACTCTCCTTAAAGCGCACGTGGTTCATGGGAGTGTCTTCAAATCGGCTCCCAGTCCCATTGACTCAATCCTATTAGTCTTCAGGAAGTTCCTTGCTGTGCCCTTGACTTCCCAGCTGGTCAAGACAATCTGGGCTCACCTTGTACCTTTCTGCTGCAGGCTTGAAAGGAGGCATTTCTGCGAGAAGCCCTGATTTTTTTTTTTTTTCCTCATGAGAAATGCTATTTCAAGACTATAATCGAGGTGCTAGAGTTGTTACTGTTACTGGGTTGATCAGATGTAGGAAATGCATACAATTTTTCCTTAAAAATTGACTATTGAGCACAAGTGCTCATCAGAGGGAGACAGAGAGAGGAAAAGAGAGAGGGAGAGTGAGAAAGCACCCCCAGAAGGGATGGCCACAACATAATCCCTTCTCCTCTATTCTCCTCTCAGGATTTGGGGAATGTACAACACCCAGTGACTTTTTCTTTCCTTTTTCCTTTCTTTTCTTTCTTTTTTTTTTTGAGAGGTTTTCGCTATAGGGCACGTGCGCTCACCAGACAGACAGAGAGAGACAGAGACAGAAAGCGAGAAATCACCCCCCAGGGGAGATGGCCACGCCACAATCCCTTCTCCCCCATTCTCCTCCCGGGATCTTGGGCACGCACGCCCATGCGCCTGGCGTGAGTTTTAAGCCACCGGGTCCGGGACGTGAACTGCGGTTGACTACATGGGAATCCAGTGACACTAACTGCTGGTTCCCTCCTTTTTCCTTTCTTTAAGAATTATTTAATTTAATTTTATTCATCATTATTATGTTTTGAATTTGACCAGAGGGGGTGGGGGGAGTGAGAAAGCAAGCCACCAGGTCCAGGACTTGAACTGTGGTCAGCCATGTGAGTTCATGACATCACATCACCTGCCAGCCCCAACCAGGCGAATTTTTCAAGCTGGTCCCGGGAATGAAACACACAGTTGTCCACGTGGCATCCAGTTGCCTTGACCACCAGGCCACCCGCTGGCCTGGAAATACATACAATTCTTTGTGTGCTCATCTGACGTGAGGAAGAAAGGGGAGTGTTTGGAGTTGAAGGCCAATAAAGTAAAATTGCCACACCATTTTCCCCTGGGCCTTCTCCGTCCTTCTGCTGCCCCTCTCCTGTGTCCAGCAGGTTCCCTTCAGTGTGGGGTCCTGTCCCGTGGAGCGGGGAGCCTGGAGGTCTGTTTGGAGGCCTGTGGGAGCTCCGTGACCCCCACGGGCTGCTCCAGCCCCTTCCAGCCCTTGTGCTTATTGGCACCCAGTGTCAGCTCCTCTTATCAAACTGCTTCCCCA
>NW_006159580.1:1665222-1665882 GCF_000334495.1 Tupaia belangeri chinensis | reverse complement strand
TGGGTTTTAAGCCACTGGGTCCGGGACGCGAACCGCGGTCGACTACGTGGGAGTCCAGTGACATAGCCATTACACTAACTGCTGGTTCCCTCCTTTTTCCTTTCTTTAAGAATTATTTAATTTAATTTTATTCATCATTATTATGTTTTGAATTTGACCAGAGGGGGTGGGGGGAGTGAGAAAGCAAGCCACCAGGTCCAGGACTTGAACTGTGGTCAGCCATGTGAGTTCATGACATCACATCACCTGCCAGCCCCAACCAGGCGAATTTTTCAAGCTGGTCCCGGGAATGAAACACACAGTTGTCCACGTGGCATCCAGTTGCCTTGACCACCAGGCCACCCGCTGGCCTGGAAATACATACAATTCTTTGTGTGCTCATCTGACGTGAGGAAGAAAGGGGAGTGTTTGGAGTTGAAGGCCAATAAAGTAAAATTGCCACACCATTTTCCCCTGGGCCTTCTCCGTCCTTCTGCTGCCCCTCTCCTGTGTCCAGCAGGTTCCCTTCAGTGTGGGGTCCTGTCCCGTGGAGCGGGGAGCCTGGAGGTCTGTTTGGAGGCCTGTGGGAGCTCCGTGACCCCCACGGGCTGCTCCAGCCCCTTCCAGCCCTTGTGCTTATTGGCACCCAGTGTCAGCTCCTCTTATCAAACTGCTTCCCCA
>NW_006159580.1:1663843-1665199 GCF_000334495.1 Tupaia belangeri chinensis | reverse complement strand
GGGGTCCTTCTGTTTTTCAGGTCTCCCCAAAGCTACCTTGCTTTGAGAGAGAGGGAGAGAGAGAAAGAGAGAGAGAGAGAGAGAGAGACCCTCCACAGGGTGCCCTCACACCATGATCCTCTTTCCCAATCCTCCAGTTGGACAAGCTCTTGGGCCCACAGTCTGCCTCAGTGTTTTCCAGCCGCCCCCGGGTTCTGAACCACAGTCCGCCAAGTGGCTTCCAGCACTGCGGGGTACCTGGCTCCCCCACAAGTCTCATGGCCGACTGAGGTTTGTCCTTCCCTTGTATTTTGTCCTCATTCGCTGGCACTGGCAGGTCACCAGTTGTGTGGTCATCCTGTCCATGGTTTTTGGTGATGTTCAGGTCACTCACTCAGCTGGTGGCTGTGAGGGCCCCCATGCTTCGCTCCAGATCCCCCACTGGCTTCTCTCTCTCCTGCCCACGCTCCTCAGTAACCTGAGCTTCTTTAGAAAAGCATGGCGGTGGCTTCCCCAGAGCAGAGAAGCAGAAGCTCCCAGGGCCCCGAAAGGTCAGGTATGGAACTGTCAGTGTCACTCCCTCTGCCTTCTGTAGGTCAAAGCAAGCCGCAAGGCCCAGTCACATTCAGAATCAGGAGACAGGCCCCACCTCCTGTGGGAGGAGCAGCAGGTGCAGGGGGGCGGGGTGACGCCATCTCGTAGATTCCAAGTCAGGCTGGTCAGACCGAAGTCCCCGCAGCGCCATCCCTGCAGTTCAGAAACTCACCTGGGGGGCTAAGCCAACCAAAGCCTGCACCAGCCACTGTCCCCAAGGGTGAGAAAGGGAAAGTAACCCCGGGGTTCCGACTCCAGGGCAGTCGCCCAGGTATGGCGCTCCCACCTGGGGCTCCGGGTCAGGACAGCACGCGGAAAGGAACTAGTTCGCATCTTTCCTCCCCGCCCCTGTCACTGGCGGGGTCCTCCGAGGGCTGGCAGGACATATGGCCCCGCGGATGGTAAATTAAGCTGGGAGCCCTGCCAGGGAGGGCCAGATGGAGCAGGAGGAAAGCGCAGATCAGCCCTCGTGGCCGGCCATAAATAACGCTCCTGGGGGCGGGGCCGCGCCGCAGGCGCATTTAACCGCGGGGAGCGTCAGCGCCCGCCCCCTCCGCGGCCCCGGCGCGAGCTGCAGTCCTGCGGAGCCAGGGCAGCTGCGGGAGAAGGCGGGTGGTTGGCAGGCCAGGGCCACTCCAAACGTCCGCCCTGGGTTTCCACCTTGCTGCTCCTGCAAGGCCGAGGCTCCTGCGGGGCGCCGGCCTGGACCAGGGCCTCGGCCCTCTCCCGGCGCTGGCAGAGCGCGCGCAAGGCTGGCGCCATATGGCGGCTCCACCTCCTCAG